>NW_026947564.1:1800000-1977000 GCF_034190915.1 Cavia porcellus | reverse complement strand
TAAAAAGAAAACTTGACATTAATGCAGTCATTAAACTGAGACCCATTTCACTGTGAATGTTTCTTGTTTTATTTAATGTAAGGAAAGACTAAAAAAAAAACAAAATAAGTAGAAATGATACCACTTTCAAAGTTTAAATAAACAGTAAGAAATCTAAAGACAGTGATTACATATGCTGCTCATAGAAATAGTTAATGAAATACAAAAGTGAAACATATGATGTGGGGATTCAAACAGCGAGACTGCAAACAATTTTGTTCAAATCTCCAATAAAAACTTAGTAATATGGTTAGCAATGCAATATGTGATTTATTTTTTTTTTAACAGAAATGACAAGCTAGGGAAATCCTATGGACATACATCTTGGAATCAGTGTAAAGAAGTATTCCTTTGTACTGCTGAAGGTAATGTGAAAGTGAAAGAAGCAGAAACACACCACAATGTTCAGATCCATGAAAAATACTGCAGTGGAGAGAAATCCTATGTATGTCAGCAATGTGGAAAAGGGTTCACCAAATCTGGACATTGTAAGCAACATGAAATAATTCACACTGGAGTGAAACCAAATGTATGTAAGAAATATGGGAAAGCTTTTAACACATGGGCAAATTGTAAAATACATGAAAGAATTCACACTGGTGAGAAACCATATGTATGTAAGCAATGTGGGAAAGCTTTTACTCGACATGAACATTGTAAGCAACATGAAAGAATTCACACTGGAGAGAAACCATATGTATGTAAGGAATGTGGGAAAGGTTTTACCCGACATGAAAATTGTAAGCAACATGAAAGAATTCACACTGGAGAGAAACCATATGTATGTGAGCAATGTGGGAAAGCTTTTAACACACGTGCGTATTATAAGGTTCATGAAAGAATTCACACTGGAGTGAAACCATATTTATGTAAGCAATGTGGGAAAGCTTTTAACACATGGACAAATTGTAAGCAACATGAAAGAATTCATACTGGAGAGAAACCATATGTATGCAAGGAATGTGGGAAAGGTTTTTTTTTTTTTAATTTTATTTAAGGAGAAAAGAAAAAAAAAGCAGGGAAAGGGTACAAGTTATACAGATTTACAGAAAAAAAAATGAACAGTAGGAAATCACTAGTTAATGGATTACATATTGTCATCTTAGAAATAATTGTTCAAGTCACAAAATTAAAGCTTGTAAAGTGGACATTCCATCAATGATACTGCAAACAGTTCTGTCCATTGATCCAATAAAACTCTGTGATATCATTTTCTATATTATACACTTAAATATACATGCAGTTATATAGTTTGGGGCACTTTCTTTTCCTCTCTTTTGTACCATGACTATTACACATTTTGGGTTTCATTTCTCCCACAGTTCTTATTACTTTTTTGGAAGAGAGTAAAACCAAATGTGACATAACAGAACAGAATTGGTCAAGTCAAAAGGGTGGACATTATAGATAATGTAAAAACATAATACAAGGTGATCAACAATGGTTACCATAATACCTCCCGCTATCTCTAATAGAATTGCCTATATCATTAGTTATAATACAATTGAACAAAACAGTAAAGAATAAAACCGACAAAACCAAAACATTGGAGACATTGTAGGTCTTCAAAAGTAGATAAAAGTCAACAAGAATGGGCGTCATAATGAATCTCATTATCTTCACAGCTGATGCCTAAACTTTCGAACCTGATACTATCCAGCAAAACAGAATAGGGGAACATCAGTTAAAAACCAGATGGTGAGAGTAATACAGGGCTTTAAATCAAGGTAATGAAAAGTCAAAGTGGGTTACTATAATATATCCTGCTATTTTTTTTTCTTTAATTAAAAGGATAAAGATAAAAAAGTAAATAATGGAGTGGAGATTGAGATAAAAGAGGGCATAACAACGAAACAGCGCAGATCAAAACATAACCATTTAAGCAGAATAGTGTTTCACCACCAGATAATCCTAACCTAAAAGTAGTTACCATATTGTTTCTTTCTTTGAAATCCTTGAGTACAACTTCGTATACTGTAGCATTAAGTATATCAAAACAATGTAAAACCATTCAAGAGAATGACAGCATTACAGAGTATTTAGATTCGACTAACAGAAAATGAACAATGGTTTCTGTATAATCTCCTTGTCTTTAAAAGGTTTTTGCTTATACTATCATACATAATAAAATCCAATAAGATACAGCCTATTTAGACCATTGGAGACAGAAGGAGAAAAGCTAGATGAGACTTCAAAACAAGATGATACTAAATCAGTATTACCTATTAAGATGTCATTTTCTCCAAAATAGCTGTTCCTATCATCCAATCTTCTCTGCCTCATTTCTGTTAAGCTCTTTTTCTGTCAGTAGCTGTCAGTTTGTCTTCTTCATTTTGTTCTCTGCTCCATTCGCTGTGACCTCTCTGCCATTATTTCTGGATTCTTTGTATTTTTCTTTTTTTAGAATATCCTGCAATACTCTCTGTAGGGTTGAATTGGTGGTTGCAAATTCCCCCAGTTCCTCTTTATCCTGGAAGCACCTTGTTTTTCCATCAATTTCCAGGGACAGTTGTGCAGGATATCTCAATCTTGGCTGGAGATTATTATTTTTCAATGCTTGAATTATTTCCCCCCACGCTCTTCGTGATTTGATGGTTTGTGCAGAGAAATCTGCTGTAATTCTGATGGGTGTTCCCTTGTAAGTGGTCTGTTTCTTGTCTCTGACAGCTTTTAATATTCTGTTCTTGTATTGAATTTCTAGAATTTTTATTATTATATGCCTAGGTGTTGCTCTGTTTGGGTTGTAGGTAGCTGGGGTCCTGTATGCCTCATACATTTGAGTATCTTTACCCTTTGCTAAATTAGGAAAGTTCTCCTGGATTATTTCTGTGAGTAGCTTTTGTAGTTCACTTGTTTGTGTCCCTACTTCTTCTTTTATGTTCTTAATCCTTAAGTTATGGATCCTCTTATCATCCTCTTGTCTTTGTATTATTGCTGTTTGTTTCTTTGTTATTTTTAAGACGTTTTTCATTTCATTCTCCCATATTACAAGTCTGCCCTCCAGTTCAGATAGTCTGTCCTTAGTTTCTTTCAAGCTGTTATGCCAGTCTTCTATAGACTTCTTAGTATCTTGGTAGTCCCTTTGAACCTGCTTCACGTATTCTATGCTTTCTCTGTTTTCTCCATCAAACAATTCTCCCCTTTTTTTCTGTTCTTCCATTCCACCACCTGTTTTTTCTTGGGTGGTACTTAGCATTTCTCTAACTATTCTGCATACTTCTAGCTTCAGGTCATTGATAACTTCATTCCTGAATTGGTCTATGAGGCTCTCTATATGGTGCCTTATGTGTATTGGTGTGGTGTCTGCTATTGCCTGTTTCTCAGAATTGGGGGCCGAGGAGCCTTTCTTGTTGCTGCCTCTTCCCATTCTGCCTCTTCTTCTCTGTTCCTTATATATGCAAGCTTATATAAGAGGCCCAGCTTCTCTCCCAGTCAGCCACAGCCTGATCGAATTGCGCCAGCTAGGTGTTCCCGCTCACCGCTGCGCACCAGGGAGTTACGAACCAGGCAGCCTACGCGTCTCCCCTCCCGGCCACCGTCAGGCTCTGGGATCTGGGTTGGGACAGCCTAACAGGTCTGCCGACAGCGTCACGCAGGCCAGGCACTTTTCACCAATCCCGCCCGAGAGGGGGATGTGTGGCAGGAGTCGCCACCGCGCCCTGCTCCCGCAGGACTGCTCGGGCCCAGAAAGTCCTCTGCTGGAGTCAAACTGTGGTAGAGTGTCAGTTTCTCTCACTCACCTCACCACAAGTCAGTGCACGCCTCCCTGCCGGTCGCAGATTGCCATTCTCAGAGCTTCTGCGTGTCTCTTTCCTTGCCAAGCCGCTGTAGAGGCAGCCAGCCGCCGCGCGGCGGGAAACCCAAATCGCAGCTTACAATGGCCCGGTTCCAGCCTCCACACCGAGTCTTTTCTGTTCCTGTTTTAGCACCAGGACTGCATTCCAAGTTGGCTTCTCTCAGCCCAGTTCATTCCTGAGTCAGCAGAGCATATCTCCACCTGCTTATGTCTCCTTAGTCCACACCATTCCTGGCTTCTGAGCCGAGTCTTTCAGAGAGCCTCCGGTAGTTGCTGTTATCTGTCCGCCATGTTCTCCCGGAAAGGTTTTACTGGACATGGAAATTGTAAGCAACATGAAAGAATTCACACTGGAGAGAAACCCTATATATGTAAGCAATGTGGGAAAGCTTTTACCCAACATGGACATTGTAAGCAACATGAAAGTTCACACTCAAAGTAGAAACAGTGTATATAAGCATCATGAGAATTTTTTGAGCACAAGTAGATATTGCATAATGCATGAAAAACTTCACACTGGGCAGAAACCTTATATATGTAAGGAATGTGGGAAAGGTTTCAGCAGAAATCCTCATTGTCCAATACATGAAAAAAATTACAATGTCGAGAAACCCTGTTTATGTGAAGAATGTGTGAAAGCTTTCACCACAGATGGATTTTGTAAAATACATCAATGACTCCACTCTGGTGAGAAACCCTATGTATATAACAATGTGGCAAAGCTTTTACCACATACAGTCATTGCAAAACACATGAAAGAATTCACACTGCGAAGGACCACTGGCTACGTAAGCAAGTGGAGACACTATCAGCAGCCAGATTGTAAGTGAAATACGTGAAAAAACTCACACAAGAGATAAATCCTATGTGCTATGGGAATACTCTCAGCACACATGATCATTGTTACATATCTGAAAGAGCTCACTGGATCCTATGTGCATTAACAATGTGAGAAATATGGCAATCCATGTTTGTTGTTAAATACATAGAGAAAGCACCAATCTTCAGACAGTTTAAATCTAAGTTTACTTTAAAATTCCAAGTAGACCTGAAGAAATAATCAATACAGAAGTTTGATTTCAATATTTCTTGACAAATTTTCCAGAAATGACTTATCTGAAGTGGAGCTCTACTCAAGTGCATATTTTGTATGGTTTTCAGTTAATCACTTATACCTCTTTAGATTTTTTAAAGTGTCTTTCTGCTTCAACATGGAATCTTGTAATTAAACATGGTAAACTGAAAATGGGCTTTTCACTTTCAAGTATGGATAGTGACTATGTACTTAATATGTTGTCTTTAAACCTTAATTTTTATATTTTTGGTGAATTATTTTTATTTAAAGAAAAAAACCAAAAAGTGCAGAAATAATACAGAAGTTCCAAAAAATAAACAATAAGAAATCACTAGTTGATTAGTTACATATTGTCATCTTAGAAGTAATTGTTGAAGTTACAAAATTAAAGCATACAAAGTGATATTCAGATAATGACACTGCAAACAGTTCACCTCAGTGATCCAACAAAAACTTATTAATATGCTTATCTGTTCTACAAACTTGTTTTTTATCTTAAAGATGGTAAGATTAAACATGACAAAACAGAACGGTTCATAAGGAAACAAGGAAACACAGGTTTCAAAGCAAGTCCACTGAGATATTCATTTTCTATCTTACTGTCTCTAGTTTTCTTCAAAATAGTTGTTCCCATCTTCACAAGCATTGAATATATACTGAACATTATAGAACCAATCAAATAATTACAGGATGATACAGGCTTTTTTGATCTTCAAGACTGATTTGGGGGAAGTTGATAATGATTACCATAATGTGTCTCATTCTTTTCGTAGTAAACATCTTTATTTTTATGTATGTAACAATATGTATTGCTATTTCTAAAAAGAGTTCCCTATATCATCAGGTATAATAGAATTGATCAAAACAGTACAGAACAAGACCAATAAAATCTACACTGCAGTAAAAGGGTACAAATAATACAGAATTTCAAGAAAAAAATACAGTAAGAAACCACTAGTTAATAGGTTACATATTGAACATAAGAGACTAAACTAATATCACTCTGAACAGTGAATAATAGTATCCTAGAAGGAGAAAGGTGAGGAATTGCCTAAAAAAAAGAGGCAGAGCACATTGTTAAAATTGTGTCAGGATTTAAAAGCTACAGTAGTTCAGTTGCTATGTTTAGCTTGATTATATTTTGTTCTGGTCTGTCTACTCATATTAGATTTGAGGGCACAGAGAGATAACCCAAAAATGGCAGGTTATACCATGATGGTAATTATCCTTAATTTCCTATTAACTAAAACTGAAACCCTGTATTACTAACATTGTCTTACTATGACTGATCTTATTTTAAGCTGGTTTGTTTGAATGTTATTTGGCCTTGACTGATTTTATTCACATTTGGTTTGATTGCTGGAATCAAGTCCAAGAGTAAAGGCAACTACTCTGAAGATAATAAGATGTGAAAGATATATATTGGGGGGCTGGGGATTTAGCTCAGTGGCTTAAGCACCTGCCTGGCAAGTGTGAGGTCATCAGTTTGATCCCCAGTACCAAAAAATAAATAAATAAAAGATATAAATTCCAGGTTTAATTTTTTTATTTAAGGAGAAAAAAAGAACATAAAAAAGCACAGCAGTAAAAGGGTACAAATAATACAGAATTTCAAGAAAAAAATACAGTAAGAAACCACTAGTTAATAGGTTACATATTGTCTTCTTAGAAACAATTGTCCAAATTATAAAATTAAAGCATATAAAGTGAACATTTCTACAGTGAGACTGCAGACAGTTCTGTTCAGTGATCCAACAAAAGCTCAGTAATATGGTTTTCCTTCCTACACACTCAAACAGGCACTTACTTCCCTTAGACTACCTTCCTTTCCTCTCTTCTTCACAATAACAATTACACTTTTGGGTTTTTTTTTATTCCCATAGTTCTTATTATTTTTTTGAAGAGAATAAAACCTCAAGTGAGTTAACAAAACAGAGTTGGTTAGAACATAAGGATGGGCGTAGTACTTGATGCAAAAATAGAATATCACCTGATCAAAAATGATTACCACTGTGCCTCTTGCTATTTCTAAAAAGAGTTCCCTATATCATCAGGTATAATAGAATTGATCAAAACAGTACAGAACAAGACCAATAAAATCTACACTGGAGACCTTACAGAATTTCAAAAGAAGATAATAGTCAAACCAGAATGGGCATCATAGTAAATCTTATTGCCTACAAATTGGTTGCCTATACCCACAAACTTGATACTATCAAACAAAATAGAATTTAGTAAAATCAGGCAGAACAAGATGGGGAGAGCAATACTGGGGTTAAAATCAGGGTAATAGGAAGACAAAAAAGTTACTATAATATATCCCACTATTTTTTAATTTAGTTTTCCTTTAATTGAAAAAAATAGAATAATTTTTTTAAAAAGGGTGGAGATCGAGATAAAAGAGACATTGTAATAGAACAACACAGGTCATAACTGAACAATTAAAGAATCATTTGGTTTCACCACCAGGTAATCTAACATAATATTAGTCACTATAGTGCCTCTTTCCTTGAATTATTTGATTATAATTTTGTATACTATGGAATCAATCACATCAAGACAGTGTGAAGCCATTCAAGACAGTGAAAGAATTACAGGGTATTTAGAGCCAGTTAACAGAAAATGAACAACGATTGCTATATTATCTCGTTGCCTGTAAAAAAATTTTTATACTATCACAGTAAAATATATTAAGATGCAACATGTTAAATCCAGTGGAAATGTACAACAACTTGATGGGAGTTCCAAAGGATATGATATTAAATCAGCACTAGCTTTTATGATGTGTTATTTTCTTCAGAACAGCTATTTTCGGTACTAAAATAGAAAAACCCAGGGCAAAACCATTGCACTTAATGAGTGAAAACATATGGATTCAAACCAATATGATTGCGTATCATGATTACCACATACTTTTATGTATTATCATTTCGTATACTAGGGAATATATTTGCTATTTATACATGTGAATTTGATTTATTTCACTTATGAGTATGGTCTCAGTCTGTGTCCATTTATTTATATGTCAACGTGATCATTCTTTATAGCTGAGTAGTTCTCCATTGTATAAAAACACCATAACTGTTTTATCCATTCCTCAGTTGATGGACACTTAGGTTGTTTCCAAGATCTGGCTATTACAAACTGTGCAGCTATAAAAATGGGTGCACATATATCACCGTGGAATGATGCTTTCAGTTCTTCTGTGAATATGCCTAGAATTAGAATAGCTGGGTCAAAAGGTGCTTCCAGTCCCAGCTTTCTGAGAAATCTCCAGACTGAGCTCCACAATGGTTGTACCAGTCTACACTCCCACCAAAAGTGCAGGAGAGTTCCTTTGTCCCAGCAGCGTCTCCAACATTTGTTGTTGGTGGTTTTCTTGATCTTGGCCAGTCTTTCAGGAGTGAGATGAAATCTGTGTGGTTTTAATTTGCATTTCTCTAATGACCATTGGTGGTGAACATTTTTTCATGTATTTATTTGTCATTTGTATTTCTTCATCTTAAAATTGTTTATTCATCTCATGCTCATTTTTGAATTGGGTCTTTGAATTTTGGTGGTCTCATTATTTAAAATTCTTTATATGTTTTAGACAGAAGTCCTCTGTCTGAGGGGCAGTTCACTAAGACTTTTCCCAGTTTGTGGGTTTTCTTTTCACTATACTGAAGATTTCATTTGATGTGCAGAAACTTTTTAATAAGAGGTGATCCCAATTATTGATTCTGGGAAGCATTTCCCATGCGGTTTGAGTCCTGTTCATCAATTCTCTACCTACTCCTATGTCTTCAAGGTTTTTACCCAATTTGTCTTCCAATAGATTTCGTATTTCTGTTTTAATATTTAGATCTTTGATCCATTTAGATTTTATTTTACTACATGGTGATAGGCATGGGTCTAGTTTTAGTTTTAGGCATATGGAGAGCCAGTTTTTCACCACAATTTATTAAAGAGAATGTCATTCTTCCAGTGAACATGTTTGGCCCCTTTATCAAAATAAGGTACTTGAGTGTTTTTGTAGTTGTGGTTGTATCTTCTCATCTATTCCACTGATCTTTGGCTCTGTTTTGGTTCCAGTACCATGTTGATTTTGCTTTGTAGTATACAGTTGCTTTGTAGTATAACTTCAAGTCAGGGATTGTGGTACCTCCTGCCTTTCTTTTGCTGCCTCTAACTGTCTTCGCTGTTCTAGGTTTCTTCTCATTCCAGATGAATTTTAGGGGTGATTTCTCAAGTTCCATGAGGTATGTTGATGGTATTTTTATTGGGATTTGTATTGCATCTGTATAAAAGTTTTGGGAGAATGGCCATTTTCACAATATTTATTCTTCCTATCCATAAGGAAGGGATGTCTTTCCATTTTCTGAGATCATTTTCAATTTCATTTTTCAGTGTTTTATAATTTTCCCTGTATAGGCCTTTCACTTCTTTCATGAGAGTAATTCCTAAATATTTCATTTTCTTGGTTGCTAGTGTGAAGGGTATGGCCTCTCATTTCTGTCTCTGTGACTTTGTTGTTAGTGTATAGGAATGGTATTGATTTTTGAGTATTGATTCTGTATCCAGCTACATTACTGAATTTATTTATTATATCTAGGAGTCTTTCAATGGAACTTTGGGGATCTTCTATATAAAGTATCATGTGATCTGCAAATCATGACAATTTTAACTTCTTCTTTTCCTATCTTTACGCCTTTTATTTCTCTCTCTTGTCTAATTGCTCTGCCCAGTATTTCCAGTACTATATTAAATAGGAGCTGTGATAAGGGACATCCTTGTCTTGTGCCTGATTTTAAAGTAAAGGCCTTTAGATTTTGACCATTTAGTATGATACTGGTTGTTGTTTTGTCATTGCTGACCTTAATTATATTGAGATATGGACCATCTATTCCAATTTTCTGCAAAGTTCTTATCATAATTGAATGTTGGACCTTATCAAAAGCTTTTTCTGCATTATAGTAATGATCATGTGATTATAACTTTTGGCTCTATTGATACAGTGTATTACATTTATTGATTTACATATATTTAAAAATCTCTGCATGGCTGGGATGAGTGCCACTTGGTCATGGTATATGATCTTGTTGATTTGCTGCATCCTATTTGCCAATATTTTATTGAGGATTTTTGCATCTTTGTTCATTAGGGAGATTGGTCTGTACTTCTCTTTTTCAGTTGGGTCCTCCTCCGGTTTTGGTACTAGAGTAATATTTACTTCTAGGAACAATTTATGAAGTATTGCTTGCCTTTCCATTTCAATGAAGAGTTTGAGGAGTGTTGGTATTAGGTCTTCTTTGTATTTCTTGTAGAATTCTTCAGTGAATCCGTCTGGGCCTGGGCTCTTCTTTGTAGGTAACGATTTTATTACATTTTCAATTTCATTAATAGAATTTGGTTATTCAGTAGTTTTACATCTTCATGACCTAGCTTTGGTACTTCATAGGCTGTAGGAATCTGTCTATTTATTCTGTGTTATAAAACCTTTGAGAGTAGAGGTTTTCGAAATAGGTGTTGATGATCTTCTGTATTTCAATAGGGTCTGTAGTAATTTCACATCTTTTATTCCTTATTGCATGACTTGAACTTTTTCTTCCATTTCTTAAATAAGGTTGGCTAGGGGCTTTTCGATTTTATTTATTCTTTCAAGGAACCAGGTCTTTGATTCATTGATTTTTTGGATTGTTTTTTTAGTCTCTATTGCATTGATTTCTGCTCTGATTTTTATAATTTCTTTGGCTTTGGGCTTGACTTGCACTTCTTTTTCTAGATGTTTTAGGTATAACATCAGGTTATTTATTTGTATTCGTTCTATTTTCCTAATGTGGGAACTCATGCAATAAATTTTCCTCAGAGTACAGCTTTCATTGCATCACACAGATTCTGGTACATTGTATTTGTGTTTCCATTTGTTTGTAGGTATTGTTTAATTTCTTCTTTAATTTCCTCTGTGACTCCCTGATTACTCAAGAGTGTTATTCAGTTTCCATGTGTTCGTGGGATTTTTGCAGTATCTTTTATCATTATTTTTAATTTCATACTGGTATGGTCTGATAGCATGCAAGGGATAATTTCAACCCTTTTGCATTTATATAAATATGCTCTGTGAATTAATATATTGTCTATTTTAGAGAATGACCCATGTAATACTGAGAAGAATGTGTATGCTGTTGTTGTTGGGTGGAATACTCTGTATATGTGTTAAGTCCATTTGTTCACAGGTGCGATTCCGTTCTTTTATTTCTTTGTCATTTTCTGTCTGGTTGATCTGTCCATGGGTGTCAATGATGTGTTAAGATCTCCTGTTAGAATTGTGTTAATGCTAATTTGATTTTTCATTTTTGTTAGTACTTGTATTATATAACTGGGTGATCTGGAGTTTGGTGCATATAAATTTAAGATAGTTTTCTCTTCCTCTTGGAGTTTTCCCCTAACCAGTATGTAGTGACCTTCTTTATCCCTTCTGATCATTATTGGCTTGAAGTTCACATTGTCTGCAAACAGAATAGCTACCCCCCCCCTTTTTTTGGTTCCTGTTGCATGAAGTATTGTTTTCCATCCTTTGACTTTCAGTCTGTGAATATTCTTTTGAGTTTAGATGGGTTTCTTGTAGAGAGCATATGTTTGGATTTTGTTTCTTAATCCAGTCTGCCAGTCGATTTCTTCTAATTGGTCCATTGAGACCATTTACATTAATGGTTAGAACTGTTATATATTGGTTTATTGTTGACATGTTATCTTTCTGCTGTTGCATCTTTATCTTTCTGCTCTTTTTAACTTTCTGTTTTGTTTAGTGCTTTTTCCCTAAATGTATCTAGGCTGTGTCTCAGTATTCTTTGCAGAGTTGGCTTGGTGATCATGAAGTTTTTCAGCTTTTCTTTGTCATATAAGTATCTTATATCTCCATCGATTTTGAAGGACAGTTTTTCAGGGTACATCAGTCTAGGTTTTAAATCATTTTCCTTTAGGATCTGAAATACTTTGCTGCATGCTCTTCTTGACTTCATTGTTTGTGCTGAGAAGTCTGCTGTGATTCTGAAACGTTTTCCTTTATAGGTGATCTGTCTCTTCTCTGTGACAGCTTTTAATATTCTATTCATTTGCTCAATTTCTGGGATGGTCATTATTATATGTCTGGTGTAGATTTATTTTGATTATGGCTATTTGGACTTCTATATGCTTCATTGATCTTGATATCAGTTCCCAATCTCATGTTTGGGAAATTTTCAGCTATTACTTCTCTAAATATCCTCTTGACATCCTTTATGTTGTCCCCTTCTTTTTCATTTATCCCTATCAACCTTATGTTGTTCCTCTTTGCGTCATCTTGCAGCTTGTTTGCCTCCTTGACCATTATGTTTCTTTTCTTATGAACGCAGCCCATTCTTAATTGGGCTGTGTTCATGTGTCTTGTCCATTGACTGAACTACTGGGTATGAACTAAAAGTTATATGTGGTGACATGGTGAGACAGACTTTATGCAAATTTACTCTGTCCAGAGTAGAGGACATAGGCAGCCATATTCGTGACATTGCAAGGAGATAAACCACAGGGGAATTCAATGGACATGCTACCTGCAACACCGCACTTTCTATACTGGGTTAAAGACTTTCCTTGGAACACACAGTGCCTCACATTTTACTGGTTGTATTACAACTACAATACTTTACTTTTGTGATTTTTTTCATGTTAAGCCCTCATAAATTAAAATTAATAATTTATCATTGGAAATATCTAAAGAATAAACATGAGTGAGACACTCCCATGGTGCTGCTCTTTAACAAAGGAAAGTGTGTTAGTCTCTTTCATATGAAATGGATGTGAAATGACCTACATGTAATTAAACATGGAGCAGTTTTGCTGTGTATGTGTCTATAAAGCCAGGAACATAATTAAGAAAGCAAAGAATCCTAAGAATTACAAAAAATTCCTGAATTCTTTTTCTAGGCCCTGCCAAGAGTCCATGAATACATGCTTGAGAAATTGATGCAATCTGTCTGGATTTTCCCTTCTCAGACAAGGCGAGATTAAACAGTTACTTACAACAGGGTAAGGAAGAGGAGAAACATAACTGCAGTGATGCAGAAAAGGGAGGTAAATTACAAGGACATAGGATGAGTGTTGGCCAGGATATAGTAGGAAGAAAAATAAAAGAAAATATATTTGTGTAGTGAGTTGATGAAAATGTTCCGGAAGAGGTGAAGGTTTCACAATATGGAGAATGCACTAAATCGTACCAAACTCATCAACTGAAAAAAGAATAAACCCTTAAATTTCATTTACAATGATTCTATCACTGGCAGCCCAGAATAGAATAATAATAAATAGAATAATAACTAAATCTGGAAGAGAGGGGAATGGCAGGTGTGGGTCAAGAGGTGCCTGTAGGTAGAGGTCAAGAGATGACTCCTGCTGGGGAACCACCAGGAGATCCAGCTCTGCAGCTGGTGGAGAAAGGAAAACATGTGCCTGCTCTTGCTGTGGGGTCAGAGTTGTTGAGGGAGCTGCAGGTGGAGCTGGCACAAGCTCTGTGGGTGCAAATTCAGCATGCACTGGAACTGCCTCTGCTGTTGCAGGTGAAGAAAACATCACTGACTTTCCAGGGACTTCTCAGGGCCAAACCTTCCCACTGCCTGTCAGAGGCAACTGTGTGCATGAACACAGCCCCATTAAAGCCTCCCAGACTGCATCCCCACAGTGACTGCTGAGGTGATCATGTTCCCATGTCTTCCATCATCTGGGTACATTGCTGAGTTCCCTAGCACATTCCTCCTCTCAAAGTCACAACCCACATCCCAGGGCACCTTACCCTGTGACTTAGGCACCAGGGACTTAGGAGGCTCAAGCTCGTCCAAGAGTAGCTTGGCCTGGGAAGCCACCTTGGAGTTCAGCTCCAGTGAGGAGTCAAGGACAGGAGATGCGGACCTGGAGCAAACAGGGAGGTAGCAGAGTGAGAGGTCTGGCCTGTCTTCTAACACTACCTACACCAGTTACCTTACGGAGGGGCAAATGGGTCTCTAGCCCAGCAAGTTCAGTGTCTACTCCCAGGCTCTCCCAACTATGGTGTGGCAGTGTGGGCCTTGGGATCCCTGAGAGGCTGACAGAATGCTCTGTTGGAGGCAGTCCTTGCTTAGTGGTAGGACAGCACTCCCTTCTTTAGGGAAGCATGACACAGTTTCTCCCTGCCCTTCCCCACTGCAGGTCAGCTCAACAAAGACAAAGACTGATATCTGCCATGTCTTTGCACTCAAGGGCTCAGGTCTGGTGCTCCATGAATATCTGAAGAGTGAGGAGTCATTGATGTCTATCCTGCCTTTCTGCAGTGTCTAGGTCAGGAAAAGATCTGCTGCCCAGTTCTCTTGATCTGTGTAGAATTCCTCCTACATGGTCTATAACCACTTCTAAGGTTGGCCTTGGACACAGAAAGACTTCCTTGAGGTGAACAATATCTGTTCTGCTGACAATTCTGACTCTGTGGCCTTCAAAGACAATCAAAACTCAAAATGGAAGTGGTTGTACCTGTGCTGCTTACAAGATCATGGACAATACTCAGAAAAGTGTCTTCACACAGGGTGTCTTCATGTGTATTTTGGCTTGATGACACCCACCCATTTTCCAGTGATACCTGTGGGCCATGGACACTTTGCCATTCCTAAGAATTTCTGCCCTGAGCATACCTTGAAACCCAAGAGCGACTCTCCAATCTCCTTTCCAAAGAACAGAACAGTTTTCCCCATGTGTGTGTCAGTGAGGGGGGTGGAAGGTCATCCCTGGGAATCAGGACAGGTTCCTTACCAGGACTTCATGGGGCCAAGGCCACAGCTAATCCTTTGCCATGGAGTCCCCATTTCATCCTCGGTGACCCTGCACTCTGGATCCACTCAGCACCCCACAGTTCAGTGTTGTAAACCATGACTGAGGTGCTTGCACATGGCCAGGACTTGAATATACAGGTGGTCAAGTCTCACGGGGCTGCTCAGGTGAGAACTTAATTCCCTGTATCTGAACTAGTCCTGGACTCAGTGTCTCTGAGTGGCTGGTGGTTGAGCCTAGGGATATGTGTTCTGGGCTTCCTCTTGTCTCTGGGTGCCTCTGGGCACTTCTTTGTGCCAATGAGTCCTGGCCTGAGCTGCTGACAGCTGGGTGTTTCCAGTTGAGCTTCCTGAAGCATCTGGACCAAGTGAACCATCCTCCCCATATGTTGCCACATGGTTCCCTGACACGGGGTCCTGATGCTGGGGCCACTAGCCCTGGGAAAGCAGCATAGTATGTTCCTTGTTCACTCTCTTGAGCCAGCCATCTATGAAGGCCAACTATCACCAGACCATAGTGCCTGGTGACCAGAGTCTTCAGAGTTCTGTTTGGACTTGTCACCAAGGAAGTGAGGTCATGTGCTAGGGTCCACAGTTGAGACTCACCCTCTGATGCCTCCTTTGTTTTTATTGTGAGCTAATCTGGGTCCTCCTTAGAAACAGCAAGTAAAAAAACTAGCAAAATATGTGTATTTTTAGACTTTTCCATCCAAAAGATCCTATCCCTTGAGGATGAGATGCACAGTTTCTTCATTTAGAGAATTCTCAAATTTTATTTTGACTGTCTTTTCTGGACTTATGTTAGTTTCATTTCATTATCATTAAGGAGCATGGAGATGTTCCCATAATGCCCATAATAATTTTCATTAAAGGATATGAAATGTTTCATATTATAACACCCATGTGTCCAGGAAAGGAGGATTCATAGCAAGTTTTACTCATGTTTACCTCAGCCACACACTGTAGTGCTCCGTACTCTGACCTCCTTTGAGGAGGGACAACAGGTGGTGAGGGCAAGGGGAGGCTTTGCAAGGCCATGGACATCATCACCCCGTGCTGAAGAGGACACATGGGCATCCCTCCTGGGGAATTTGTCTCCTAGTCACTGTTTTCATTTCCTGTTCTCCCATCCCAAACAGACCATGGGCTTTGTGTCCCTGCTGGGTAATTTGCCTTTCCTAGAGGTGATGGTGTTGAGCCTGTTCACATTCAATGTTCTTGGCTGGTCTCCTTCAAGCAGAAACTCTGTGCTAGGCTCTCCACATACTGCTGTTTATTGGTAGTGCACCCACCACACACTGTCATGGGGCTGAACCCACCAATTGCAACTTGTTCCTGCATCTGTCACCCATCTGCTGATCCCATTTGTTCTGTTTCTGGGGTGGCCCTGGAAAGCCAGCTGCCACAGCCATTCTTATACATGTCTTGAGTGGACATAGACTTTTATTTCAAAGAAAAAGTACTTATATGTGAAATTGCCAGATTATATGTCTTGTGTATGATTAGATTACAAACTGTTAAGGTACACTTGCAAGCATTTTTTAAAACCAGAGTTAGGTGGTTGTTTTCTTTTTGGTACTGAGGATTGAACGTATGACCTCAGGTTTGCCATGTGGGCATTTATACTGTTGAACTAAATCTCCAACCAAGTTTTATTATTTTGTTTTGCTTTGTTTTGTTGTGTTTTTTATGCTATAATATGTTATGTTATGTTATGTTATGTTATGTTATGTTATGTTATGTTACACTATGTTTAGTGTTGGTGAGGATTTGAGTCTCCTTCAGTGCATTTTCAGTGCTTTCTGATTTCATTTTGTATAACTCACCCGATAAACTATGACATATAACATAATCCTGGGTAATTTAATTTTGGAAAAAATTTAAAAAGTAAACAAGAACCAGGTTTGATAGTAAACATCTCTAGTGCCAGAAGTTAAAAGGCTGAGGCAGTAAGATTGCTGTGAGTTGAGGTCACCCTGGGATACAATGTGAGTTCGATGAAAGCCTAAACTTCATAGAAAAATCCTGTCTCAAAAATAAATAAATAAATTGAAATAAAAAGTACATTTAAAAAGGTTTAAAATACACAAAAATCACTTATAAATCGACAAATCAAATCTTGATGAATTTTCCTTACATATGTACGTCAGTCAGCACACTGAGCATTAGGTTTACCTTGAGGTAGACATTGATCTACTGCCAAGAATTTGAACTGTTTCAATTTTTTTGACCTTTTAACTGAGATGAATGTAGATATGTTACTGAATATACACTCTTAGGATTTGGAGAGCATATTATAAAGAGAATTTGATGGTTCTTTTTATTTTAGTAATAACTTTATATATGTAAGTAGGATTTGAGCAATTATTACTGTTTTTTGGAAAGACTTTCTTGTCTTATTTTAATGTAATTCAAGTACATATTAATCAGGTCCACATAAAAGATGCTATTGTTAAGTCTGTAAAAGGATAAAATACAAAAGAATAATGAGAGAATAACATTGGCTACTGTATTGTGCACAATGATATCTTATGATCTATATTTTCATACATCTGTAAAATTTCTTAATCTTTTTACAAATTTTAAGGCATAATCTCACTAAGATTGTGAGTTTCCCAGGTGAGGCTTAAACCTTTCCTTATTCAATCTCACTCCCTGTCCCAGACTGCTAGGATTGCAAATGTACAATATCTTGAGTTGGTAATCAGCAGTAATTTTGTGCATTCACAGAATGAAATATTTGGCTTTAATCTTTAGACACTTTGCAGAAAGTGTGGATCTAGTTAAGCTATATATCAACCTCCTGAATGGCAGTTTTTTCAAAGTAAGTAAGATTGAAAATCCCATTAACACTGTTTGTAGATTCTCTGTTTTGTAACTGTGGTCATCATGTGCTTCAGAATATGACTGCAAATGCCTTCAGCACTGGGACTGAGACTTGATGTCCTTGAAGCAATTTCTGTTTATTTTTTATCTCTCATGGATTTTGATGATTGTTTGAAGTCAAACTACAAGAAAAGTGTGAAAGCTAATGCCACTTGGGGCACATTGCCCTCCAGAAAGCCAGGACAGTGTAAAATACTGTTTTTTTCTACTGTTGGACTTCCCAAATTTTTTTGTTTTGCATTCAGTTTCTATGGATTGAATACTGAGAATTAGCTCCATGGCCTTCCACATTTAAAATTCTTTTTATTTTCTTCGAGGTTCTGGAGAAGTGGCTATACTGCTGAGGCTCTCCTTAAATTTGTGATGTTGCTGCCTCAGCCTTCCAGACCACTGGCATTACAAGACACTTCACCAGACCTGGTTTCATCAGAGTGTTGTTAAAAACTCATTGACTGAGCAAGGAATGGTGAAAATGCCTGCAATGCCTGCACTCAGGAGGCCAAGGCAGCAGGATCCCTGGGAGTTCCAGACAAGCCTGCAACACACTCTGAGTTCAGCTTAGGCCAGAGCTACACAGGAAGACCTTGACCAAAAACTGAAAAAGAAAAAGAAAAAAAACTAAAGCAAAGGGAAATGAAGGAAAGCAGTGGGGAAGGGGGAGGGGAGGGAAGGAAAGGAAAAAGGAGAAACAAAACAAAATTCCTGGTGACTGTATGAGTTTTTCTCTACTGGGCTGGCCTTTTTAATCTGTGGTCCAGTTCTTGCAGTATAGGACCCTTTTGACTGTTGTCACTTTCTTATATACCAGAAAACTATGTTTTTTGTTGCCTCTAACTTTAATGTTTTTTCCATATCTATAGGATGACTCTTTGTCCTTCCCTGTGCATTTTCATTTTGTTTTTTCTATCAGTGCCAAAATGGAACTGATATTTTGACAGGAATGGCATTTAAACACCTCGCTGCTCTGGGTAGCATGTACATTATAACAACATGAATTCTTCCCATCCACTATCACAGTCTGTCTTTCCTTCTCTTAGTGCCACTTCACTCATTGCTTCAATTTCTACAATTTTCCCAGAACAGGTGAGTTTGGTTTAAATTTTACATGAGTATTAATTCTTTTGGATGAATTATGAAATGAATTATGTTCCTTGTATTTGAGGCTGCAGTTTGTTTGAAGCACATAGATATGAATTGATTATGACATATGGATATTGTTCCTTGAAACTGAAGATCTTTGTCCATTTGTTCTAAAAGATTTTCAGTGGAGTTTTAAGTTTCTTATATGAAATGTTGTCTCCTCAGGAAACAGAGACACCTCTTAATTCTTCCTTTCTGATTTGGTAAACTTTTGGGTTCTTATTGTTGACTAAATTCTAGGACTAGGACTTAAAGTAGTGTGTTGAAAAGAGTCCAAAGCTTGGTCATGTTCCTGACCTGAGAAGCAAATCTTGCATCTTGTCAGTATCTGAGCATGATGTCAGTGCTGGGCTTGTTATGTCTTTACTTTGCTGTGCTGAGATTCATTCCTCCTGCACATGGTGTGTGAATGGTTTTTATCATGAAAGGATGGTGAACTTTTGAATTTCTCGAAATGATTTTTCCACATCTCCGGAGGGGTTAGCTGTGCCTCATGCTGTGAATGTGGCAAGTGACACTGAATGATTTGTGCAAGTGGAACCATTCTAGCACCACTGAGGGTGAAGCCAGTGTTCATTGTGGTATTTAAAATTTTCATGTGCTGGTGAATTTAGCTGATGAGCATTTAGTTGAATATTTTTGTGTATCTTCATTAAGAATATTTGCCATTAAAGCATTACCATTTTTTTAATGCATTATGGTCTGGCTTCATTATCAGGGTGACTTTGTCATCTAAAAGGAATTGGTGGTGGTTCCCTTCCCTTGAAAGACATGAAAATAATTAGTATATATTCTTTTTCAAAATTTTATTTTGAAAATAGTAAAATACAACAGAGCAAATAGATCAAAGCAAATCGAGACAATGCAGTGAAATTGGTACAGAACTTCACAGTAGGGTCCATGATAACAGTAATTGGTACTGTAGTATATCTCATTATCTTCACAATTGGTTTCTATTCAATTAGTTATATGAAATCCAAACAAACACAGAACATTTTAAAACCAGTCAAAAGATAATATTGAATGCAGCAAACAATTAATCAGAACACAGCAAAAATTTAAAGACATTTGTTTTCAAACGCAAGATAGAAAGAAATCCCAAATATTTTCTATATTGCACACAGTCATCTTCCCAAGAGATGCTCAGAATTCTGCCTCTCCTTGCTAACCAAGGGTCGGGAAGTGAGATGTATGGCTCTCAGTCCATGCACCAGTAGGCTCATGGGAGATGTTGACTGGTTCTCCTCCTGGCTCACACCAGTGCTGCTTGCCAGGAAGGCAGGAGATTTGTTTTCTTGTTCAGGTGCCTAAGTCCCAACATGGCCAGGTCCAGTATTTATGCTTTACTATACACTTCTATAAATCATCAGGGCATTTATCATATCCTGGCATTTGTTGTGGTTATTAAGCAGTTATGATTGTTGACTCATTGCCTGTGTTTGTTAATGCTATGTCAAATGGTCTGTTTTCTTCTGAGGGTGAGGGTCAGGGACAACATAGGAGATCATGTACTGATTAAGGATCACATCACATTTTACTTAGGGATGTAGCAATTTACTTTTGTATCTTCAAACTACCCCCACAGTATATATTTTTGTGAGTAATCTGTTAAGTTATTTAGTTTTTTAAAACACACTGTTGCAGGGTGGAGTTACTCCTGGAGGACACTGGGGCTGGCTAGGTCCAGGTCTTTTATTTCAGGCTTTGTACCATTACCTGCATTCAGTGTCCCCACCTCCTGACCTGCTCCCTAAAAACAAATGTCTTGCTCCACAGCTGTGGTGAATTCACATGTGGCAGTTGAGATCTCACCTGGGTGGAAGACATTCAGTCAAGATAGTCTCTGAAACATGCTGATCTTCTTGTACAGAGTTCCCCTGAGTGAGACATGGGGCCTCAGGACTGCAGGGAGGAGCTTGCACAGCAGGGCCACATCAGCCCTCTCTTATCCAGCATGCAGTGTATGCTGTTTGTTGAGAAGCTAACTGGTGGATCAGGAGTCCTGGACCTGAGACTTTCTTGCCCATGGTACACTACTAGATGCCATGGTGTCCTCCACATCTGCATGGTCCATCTTCCTCCTACTTTTAATTTCCACAGAGATCTGAGGAGCCCTGGGCTTCCCCTTCCAGGGTCCAACTCTATGGTGAGTTTTAGTGTGAATTTTATGATGAGGAAATTCAATTTATATACATTTAACCTGGAAATTCCACTTCTATGGTCTCATTATAAAAAAATAAGATTGAGAGACACCCGTGATCTCTTCTTATTCAGTTATGAGTGTGGGTAGTTAGAAACCGTGAACGTACCACATCAGAGCTGCTGAGTCAATTATACAATTATAGTCACAGAAAATGCGGGAAGAAGGCTATGTGCTAGGACATGTCCTGGATCCTACCTGAGATGATAGAAGAGCTCATAGCTTGGCCCTCTCTCTACTCAGCAATGAAGAGACCCAGGCCTGAATAGCAGGTGAGGGCAGAAGAGAGGAGCTCCGGGAGAGCAGAGCACTGAACCTGGGGGGAAGCCTTTTTGGTGTTTTTTCCATTTTTCCATTCCATTGCATTATTTGTAGTGTTCTATTTAGGATTCCTTTTATTCAAATCAGTTAATATTTAATTGTGGCTAATTTTTTGAATAGGTACGTGAAACTGGATGATTTAATTTCATTATATATACTGAAAGTTATGCACAATACAGACACTTCAAATATCACTGTAAATATAAAATAAGGAGGCTTGGTATTCAGCAAGCCAACACATCGCTCATGACTAACTTTTAAAAATTCCAACACATAAAGCCATGAGGATCCTGCTGTGGAGGGTGTCCCTGCCCTTCCTACCATAGAAGCCACAGTGCTGACCTGTGTCTGCTACTGCCATGGGACAAGAGTTTTTCTTCAGTGTCTATGTTTCCAGCAAGGAAGTCCTGAATCTTCCTGCTTTCAGGCAGCACAGGGAGTGTGCAGCTTGCACAGGAGCCTAGCACTGCCTGCCTTACACCTTTTTCCCCACCTCATCCATGCTGCAGCCCTTCAGGCAAGGGAAGGCAGAGCAGCCAGGACACAGCATAACCTCTGATTCCTCAGCCCCAGGGGCCTCAGTTCCTGGGTCCTGGTCTCAGCCCCCACCAGGATTCAGGTGCTATCCTGAATTCATCTGGCTTAGTGGGCAGGGCACCCACTCTGCACCTCTGGGGATGAAGACCACGAAGACCACTGTCTTCAGTGACCCTTCTACTCTGCAAATTTTGCTCCTGTCTTTGAGACTGAGGCAGTGGCATTGGAACAAAACACAATATTGTCATTACATTTCTTTTTGTTGTTATTTTTTTCTGGCTTCTTTATTTAAGCATATATTTAGAACCGCATTTTGCTAAAAAACATTTCTTTGTGTTTTCAGTCCCCAGTTAACAGAAGTTTTTACAGATTTCTACTGTAGTTCAAACCCTATTTGCTTGAATGCTGAGAATACACTCTCAAGCTTGGTAGAATGAGGGAAGCAAAGCAGAAACTGAACTTGGGGACACTGCTGTGCCTTCCAGCATTTTGTACACCAAACCCTGGCTCATGCCAATTTACCCATAACATATGGGCTTCGGTACCAACTGAATCTGCCACTGACAAATGAGTTTCCTACATTTACTTCAAACAACCTCATTTCCCCTCAACTTGCTAAGCACATGGTCTAAGGATTCTTACACCCAAACTTCAAAAATAATTTTCAGTAAACAAGAGAATGCTACCCATCCTGAAATCATGATGGGACACCCAGGCAATCATGAGCTGAGAAGGGTGGAGATGGCTTGTGCAGATGGAAACACCTTGAAATTGTCAACCAGCCGCAGCATCAAGCAGGAAGCAGATTTGCTGAACCCTCACATTTGGGTGATGGAATTGTGTGGTGGGTTTTGCCTTGGGTTTACTGAGGTGGCTCAGTAAATCTAGGTTGCTGTAGTGCAGTGCTAAAGGGAAGTCATGTACATGTAGCCTTTATTTGGAGTTACTCTTCTGCAATTGTGAAACCTGCATGCATGTGATTTCACACCTCTGCCATTGTAGACTCACCCACATTCATTATTTCCGTGACTTGTAAAGGGTCAGTTTATTTACACAACATGCAGAAGGCTGTTCTCAGCCTTGTTTTTCTCAGACTTGTGCATTTTCAAACATTTTTTTCAAAAGGAATCTAAATGATTTAGTTTGAGCAAACTTCAATTGTGTTGCTGTGCTCCTGTGTGATGTCCTTGCTGACAGACCTGAAGAGGAAGTGAGGTGGACCTGCTGGGGGTTCTACTCCAGAGGGATACTCTTCTCAGGGTGTCAGTCAGGGCTGCCCCTCACCTGACTGGCCCCTCTGGCATCCAAATGGCCTTGCACAATGTTGTCCCCGGCGTTGGGAAGCACTGGTTTGCAGCGTAGACTCCCAATGCACTGGTTAGCCCATGAAAAACCTTGCTGTGCTATGAGTTTTTCACCCCTAGACCTGCACCTCTATGGCCCTGGGAAGAGTTCCCTCCAAAAATCATGCACAGCATCCTCCAAACAGCTCTCCTGTGCATGGTCTACGTAAAGTCTAGGGAGGGTCCCAGCTCCTTCCTGCTTCAAAGAGTACTGTGAATCAAACTCTTGGAAAGAAAACTTGAAAATTTGTGTAGCATTCTGTGTTGGAGAAACCTCTCTTCTTAGTCCTTTGAGGTCTTAGGATGGCTCTGTATATAGCTGTGATGGGAGCTACGGGACAGGACTCTGCTCCCCCATGTTCTCTCCAGTGCTTTTCAGCTCCTGCCTTAAAAATGTGTCATTGGATGGGGACACAGCCCATCTCAGTGAATTGTGCCTGGGTGAGTCAACTTTGGGACGCTGAATGTTTTCTGCACCTGTTGGCCACAGGTTATGATTTCGTTTTGAATTACAAGACTTTCTCACTTCTCTCACATGGACTGCTGAGACCTCTTTTACTCCGATAATTCAAACCCCGGGAAGGTGAAGCACTTTCTTCACCAATCACAGCACTAAACATTGAACCAATCACAGATGCTAGGTTTAGCTGCCTCTGTGACTTCATGAGGCTTTGGTGGGGACACCCAGATACAAACCATAACACCTTCGAAAGTAAATCCTCTGAAGATGCCCATGCTTTTGACTAGAAGATAATTCCTTGCCTTAGTCCAGGGTTTATCTTGTTTTATTTTATTAATTTATTTTTTAAGACTCTCACTGTGTAGTTCAGGCTGGCCTTCAATTCACTATGTAAGTTAGGCTGACCTAGAACTTGCAACAATCCTCCTGCCTCAGCTTCCTAAGTGCCAGGATTACACGCATGTACCATCACACCCAGCTATTGCTTGTTAAGCTGTATTTATTGATTTACTTGAGATTACTCAATTTAATTACCTTTGTTATACTTTAGTATACAAAAATGCTAATAAATGTAGTAAAATCCAGCCCCATGTAAACAACTTAGCAACTTAGCAAGGCCCTGTCTGGGAATAAATTATGATAAAAGGACCAAGGCACTGGATTCAATTTTCAGCACAACAAAATTAAATAAATCTATAAATAAACAGACCTCGTATAAAATAATCTATAAATAAACAATACCGCTTAGAAATAAATCTATAAAAAACAAAATTGCTTGTCAGTAAATCTATAAGAAAATAAAGCTTTTGTGATAGCTCAGATGAGAAGGGTTTTTAAAGCAATTTTATTTCATTATAATTGACATACAATGAACTAACAGGTTTAAATAGAAAATTGGATACAACTTGACATGGGCCGGGGATATAGCTCAGTGGCAAAGTGCTCCCTGGCAAGCACAGGGTCCTGAATTTGGTTCCTGGTACCAAAAATAAACAAAACTGAAACTAAAAACAAAAAAAAATCCTCTAGGAATCTTGTCATACATGAGCCCCTTGAAAATCATCACTGAAGTGGTGATGTATACGTGACCTTCACATTTTCCTTATGGCTCCTTATAATTGCTTCCTTCCATCCTAATCAGTGTGTCTGCTTTTTGTCTCTGGGAAACACTTTGTATTTTCTAGAGGTGACAGGTCTGCAACCATAGAAGATGCAGGTTTTTGTTTTTGTTTTTGTTTTGGGAGGAGCTGGTGGGGTTTATTCAATCCTCATAACCATGTTAGGTTTCCCAAGTGCTGCTCCTTGTCAGTGGCTGAGCCATCACATCCCTCTGTGTGGATGAACCACAGATCCTCATGTGTCCATCAGCTGAGGCCCTTTTTGGTGTTTCCAGTTTTGAGCTCAAAAATAATGTTGCTGTAGTCATTCTTGTGTTTGTATAGCTGTAGCACTGATTTCCAAGGGGAAGACACTCAGTGTGCAGTTGAATATTTCAGGTCTTGCTTGTTTAACTCAGAAATTGTTCAACTGTCTTTCAAGAAGTTGTTCAAAGCAGAGTAAAGATTTCTGGCTCTTCCTGTGAGTATTTTTAAACCCTATTCTTTTTCAAACTCTTGTTCATTTATTTTTCAGTCTTTTTAAGTTGATTTTCTAAAATTTACCTAAGGAAAGTTTATTTCTGTTACATAAAATTCAGCATTTTTTTGACTTTGGAGAGAATTTTAAAGGTGGAAAAACCCCAAAATACTGTATATATATATGCACATATATAAATCACCTGTAATTTTTACATTACAAAACTCCTGCTATGTTATGATTGACTTCATTGTCAATTGATGGGCTTAAGTGCTGTCCAAGCGATTAGTAAAGTGTACTTCTGGGCTCATCTGTTTGGGTCATGGAGGAATGACGTTAGGTACTCCATCTGGTCTCTGGCCCCTTCCTCCCTTGTGCTGTCCCTCTACTCTGCTTCCTGGCCACCATGGACTGCTTAGGGCACTATATAAGAATGTAACTATGAGATAGCAAACTGTAACAATTATACAACAAAAACAGTGGTTCTCTGCTCTGCTCCACACTGACTACCACTGTTGCTGATGTCTTGAACATGTACATTCTCTGACCTTGGGACCTCACCCCAGAAAATCTTTCTTGAGTTCCCAAAGCAGGCCAACAAATGTTCACACAGTGCCCACGAACAGTCCATGTTACCTTCAGCCAATTCTTCTGCATCTTCAAGGAGAACATAGCCCTTTTGTGTTCTCCTCGTGACTCTACAGAAGACCATTCTAATCCTACTTTATAAATCCATTATGTGTCACACACACACACACACACACACACACACACAAATTAAATCTGATCCTCTAGTGAACCCTGACACAATCTGCCTCTAGCTACCTGTGCAACCTCCCATGAACAATTTCATGCTTCACTCATGTGAAAAATCCAAAGTAGAACTGTAGCAGTGCTGTGCCAAGTATGGGTTAGTCAACAGAGGTGTTGGTATGAGGCCCACTGGGTTTAAATTCTGTCCACACGTTTGTCATTGGAAAAGATATTAAATGTTGGTGTCTCGGCTCACACAGCTAATGAAAATGAAAATAATTCCTAACCCCTACTCTTGTAAGAATTAACATATGTAAAGCACCTCAGAGAGGCCCTGATCCTACACCTGTAAGTGTTACATATGCTTGTTAGTGTGCTATATTAACATTTAAACATATTTTTAAGTTATGAAGACATCAGACGACGGATACCGAAAGCACTCATTTCTCTGTAATAAAAGAAGGGCAACAACACAAATAACAATGGCATTTGAGCACTTGCTGTATGGTAGGAACCATGGAAAGAGCTCTGCAGGGTTTTAATTGTATCTTCACAACAGTGCCAAGAGATGAGTATTGCCATTCACCAAAGTTTGTTTTTTTAATAGAAAAAACCACACAATATTTCAAAGCAAAATAATACGAGAATAATAATAGTGGAAATTGAGGCTCCCAGAAGAGAAGAAGTGTACCTAAGGTGTCAGGCCCGGGAAGATTTGAGTCCAGACATCTATAAATTCCAAGCGTCAGACTCAGTCCACTCCTCTGCTTCCTCTCACAGCAGGCCTGGGGCTCAGTCTCCCAGAAGCTCACCCTGCAGCCACAACCAGAGTCAGAGAAACACTAACCCCCACTGCCACGCCCACCGCCTCATTCTTGCCTCCTGGAGGGCTCTGCACCTCCTGGGTCCCAGCTTCTGGCCCCGCCCCTCACATCGCTTGGCCCCACCCCCTGGCCGCCAGCGAAGATTACAATCCACCAGGCCCAACCTGGGCGGCCTGCACCCAGGGATGGTCCCTAGCCAATGGCCTCCGCATCCCACTCAGTCTCGCCCCGCCCCCGGCCTCGCTTCACAGGGGATGCACGGAGTGGCCATTTTGCCACTAGTAACCCCTTCAGGAGACCTGAGCACTCTTCCTTCCTTCCTTTCGGCCTAGGCTGTGGCTGGGCTGGGACTTGGGTCTGGGCCAGGTAGGTGGGCGGCAGCCAGTGTTGAGTGGCAGCGCGCACAGGTGGCCCCAATGTTAGAGGCGCAGTTGCCCTTGATCGGGGTTTCAGGGAGGTGGCAGACACGGCACTTGGACGACCTAGCCTCAGGTCTTCAGGGCCCTCCTTTCCTCCCTCCTCTCTGTCGGGGTCCGCATGGCCAGCCTGGCACGTGGCCCGGGATCCTTGCCCCCCCCCCCCAGGTGCAGTTGGGAGCCCAGCCCTAGTGTGGGACCTGTGGGCAGGGCAGCTCAGGGTCTCACATGGCCTCTGCTCTCAGTGAGCCTGGCCCTGATGAGCCGTGGACATCTACCCCAATAGGAAGATTTTATTCCACTTGGAGCTCCTCCCTGCAGACTGAGAGAGGACCTAGATGTTATACTAAGATGGCAGTTATTCTACCTGCACATGCTTTGTCTCCAGTCCATTCCATTGATAAGGGCTTTCTGCTTGTTTTAATATTGGTGTCTCTTGGGTGTTTAAGCTTTGTGAGGAGTCTGAATGTGGCATGGGGCTTTGAGAGATGAGGAAGGGTGATCAGCAGTTTAAAAATTTAAATCCACAAAAAAAAATTCACCCACATTGTTGAACCTGCTGCAGAATACCCATCTTGCTGGATTCGGCTGTCTCTAACCATACTCCCCAGTTCTGCTCACATCTGTTGTGTATTTGCGTAGTGTTGAATATTTATATTATATGCATAGGTAGAGGTTTACTTGGTTATCCTGTTACTGACCATGTACACAAGTCTAGTTCCTCTTAGAAAAACTGCATTGAGCATATATCTCTTTTTCTTGCGATAAATTCCAGACATTGGAAATACTAAATCAAAGTTCTGTGTTCTTTCCCTGGTAATTGATATGAATTGCTTCTTAGACAAGACATGTTAACAATAGACACCTTGCAAAATTTAGGTACTTGCCCAATTATCTGGAGAAATTTGGAGTTCAGCAAGGTGTTGAGTCATTTTCTGTACCAGCTGAGAGGCCACACAACCCACTGTTGGATTTTATTTTTAACTGATGTACCATGTTCATCCTTTTGTTTTGTTTGATTCTACTCTGTTTTATTTCATTTGGTTTTATCCTCTTGACAATTAAAAAAAGAACACTTTCTTGCAAGGCATGGTGGTGCATGTCTGTAATCCCAGCACATGGGAGGGTTAGACATGAGGATCATAGGGAGTTTAAGGCTAGCCTGAAATACTTGTTGAGTCAAGGTCAGCCTGCAGTACATAGCAATACCTTGTCTCAAAGGAAAATAAAACAAACAACCAATTTTCCTCTTTTTGATTTTAATGTAGCACAGGTAGATGTTAATAAAGTATGAAAACAATTTTATAAATAGATTAAATTTTTTGATAACAGAATAGTGGCTAAATCACTGTGTTCAATGATCCTAGGGATTCCTGTATGAGCTATATGCCAATGCATTTAAAAATGTTTTTTTTTTTTAATTTTTGAGATAGACTCTAAATAATTTACTCAGCTCTCCAAGTTGGGTTTAAACTTGGGGTCCTCCTTCCTTCCCCTCCCAGACTGCTGGGAGTACAGGTATAGGATATCCTCCTTTGGTAATTCACAATAATTATGAAGTCTGTGGGGTAACGTTTGCTTTTGATCTATAGCTCCTTTGTAGAAAGAATCAATCTAGTTAATGTGTCTACCACCTTACTAACCTACAAATACTATCACAGTTCCTACAACTGCAAATCCTATTGCTTAACAGATTTGAAAGCTATCCTTATTAACTGTGGACACCATGCAGTTTAGTAATCTTTGAAAATTTCTTCTACATTATTAATGAGACCTTGTATTCTTGGATGAAAATCCTCCTTTCCCCATCCTTCATGGAGCTGATCATTTTTTAAAATCCAAGTGCCCAAGAAAGAAGTGGAGGCTAAAGCTGCTCGGGGCACACTGCTCTCCAGAAAGACCAGGCGATGGTGTTCTGCAGCCCTTCAGCTTGCTCCCAATTTTTTTTTCCTTAACTCAATTCTGGGAATTGAATCCAGGCCCTTGCACTGAACTACAGTAAATTCTGTTTTTAAATTTCTTTTTTATTTTGAATCAGGCTTTACATAAGTAAGTACACTGCTGAGACACCATTCTTGGGCATAGATACTTACATGTCTGTGGGTGGACACACATTGATGTCAGAGACATTTCATTTTCAAAACCAAGATCCTCCATGCACACATTCTTCTCTCATCAGTGTATTACTTCGTGATCAGATTCCTTTTCCTCTTTCCTTGTGGGCCCAGAGAGACTGAGCTCAACATCCCCGCAGCTTTCCCTGGTTCTCGTGACCCATTCTGATGCCTTGAACTCTCTATGTGGAGTGTAGCGAGGCTCCCAGTTTCCTCCTGCTTCAAACAGTGTTGGGAACTACAGTCTTGAACAAAAAGCTTGAAAAGTTATGCAGATCTCTGTGTGGGATACATCTCTATTCTGAGCAATGCAAGGTCCAGGGACACCTGTGTAGAGGTGTGATGGGAGCTTCTGGACAGGGCTCTTCTCTGCACACCATGTTCTTCCAGTGATGTTCAGCACTTGCCTTAAAACCTGCCATCAGATGGGGACACAGCACATGTCAGAGATGTGTGCCTCCATGAATCAGCTTTGGGAAGCTCAGCGTTTTCTACCTTAGTTTACATGTGGTGATTCTCTTTTGAATTACAAGAAGAATTCATCACTCACAGATGGACTCATGACACCTCTTTGTTACCTTTAATACAAATTATTTGTCTGTCTGCTGCTTGTAAGCAAAGGTTTCTTATTTTGGATTCTACATTATTCTTGTTTCTGTTTTTCAAATGTAAGGAATCAGATCTTTCTCTCTCCCATGTATCATGGAAATCATGCGAAAGCTTTTCCAACATGGAAAGATGAGTAAATACACAATAGACTTTACATCTTACCTGTACACTTTGGTCTACCTGGGATTTTGTCTTCTATCAAAGAGCAATAGCAGCCAGTCTCCTCTAGGAATATTTGGCCAAACATAATCTGACGCATGAATATTAAAGACCCACAGTACTAAATTAGAGGGTGAAAAAGTCAGAGGGGGTGGGGAGTAGCAAGAGAGTACAAGGATATGGAAGGGTCCTAAACTGAGCAGAGAGTTGGAACTCAATGGATGTGGAAATTGTACAAATTAGTGATGTGATGACGTGCTACTGAATTGAATATGTTGAAATGCATGATATCTTAACTTTTAATTTAAATTACCTTAGAATTTGACGTTGAGAATAATTATAGACATAGGAATAAAAATCAAAACTGAAAGAAATACAAGGGAGGGGTTTCAAGGGGATGGGAAGGGAAAAGCAGGTGCTTTGCAGGACTTGGCCCTAAGTAGAGTTCAAAACACCTGTCATGGTGCGAGTAAAAGTGCCAGTTATGGAATTCCTTAAGACAGGGTGCCTGAGCTTGGTTTTCACATTGATCCCAGAGCTGGTGAGGTCACTGGAGGTGCAGATGACCAAAGGTCTGCAATTGGGACTTGTGGTTAGTCAGGTACCAGCCCTGCATCAGCAGAAGGAGAACAATCACCCACTGTCCTTGCTGCTAGCAGGCCCCAGAACTTCCAAGTGCCTGTCACAGACAACTCTGTGCACAAATCCACCCCAGCAAAGTTTCTCATTCAGCTTTGACCAACTCATTTCTGCATGCCTCAGGGTTACATGAGGTCCCCAGACTGGCAGTCTTTCTCCTTGTCAAGTGTCCCATGCATTCCCCAGAGGCCCACAGGCCAAAGCCAAAATCTTCTGAAGGCAGTGCTTAGTTTCAGTGAGCTCAGGTTGGTCCAATTCCGCTGGGACATCTTATAGAATTGGTCACAGACCTCCTGCTCCAGTTGCAGAGAGCCCAGCCCAGCATTCTCTTTGTCTTGAGTGGGACAGTGCTGGTCCAAGAAGCCTTCCCCTGCTGATAGTCATCCCTAAAAGTGCTGTGAGCACCTGTCCTCCATTCTTTAGGAATGCATGAAATCAATTTTCCTTTCCCACTCTCGTGGTGTTGTCTCTGTGAGAAAGAGAATGGTGTCTGCAGTGTTACTCTACTTGTGCTTACTCTACAGGGTTGGTGCACTGTAAATATCTGTGAAGTGAGTGCTCAGAGGGAGTGTGTTCTGCCTGCCATTCCTTCCTCTTCATTTCATATAGTGATGCATCATTCCATTATGGTGCCTTCTGGGAACACCTCTTCCCCTATTATGAGTTCACATATACAGAGGCCAGGAAGTTAGGCACATTCATAGTAATGTGGGTAGTACCTGATCTGTTCTTTAGAGGGACTTGTGTCCTGGATAACATGGAATCAAAAGAGAACAGGGGCTACATTTGTTCTGGTCATTGCATCATGGTCATAGCCTAGCAAATTGGTGGTTAAAGGCACTCACCAGCTCCTTTTATGATGTCTGTGTGAACCTGTGTTCTATGGTATCCCCCAGAGATTCCTGCTGTGGATACCTTGGAAGCCCATGAAATGAATCTCCGGTGTCCTTCACAATGAAGAGAACAGCTTCACCCAAGTGACAGATCCATGGTAGGAGGCAAGGCTTCCCCAAGGCTAAGAAAAACCAGCAGTGCTGACAGGGTCACAGCTCTGAGGAGAAAGATCTGGGTTAAACCCAAATCCTCCTCCTGACTTCCTACTTAAACCTAGACAAGACACCATGCCTCAGGTCTTTCACAGAGTGTCCCCATGCACTATAGAGGTCATCCTGGCATCTACTTCCTAGGGACATTATCACCATTCTGAGATGACAATTGTAATGCCTGTTGGTTGGTGTCTTGTGTACATAGTGTACAGAATTAAAGGTTAAATCCAGGAACGGGTGCGATGAACATGGAATACAGTGCTGCCTGGTGGTAGAAATGACACTGACATCCTGGACATATTCCCTGGTGGCATTGTGAGGGGGCAGAAGTTCTTCAATTCAATCATCTTTATGTTCCCTAAGCATCACAATTTCTTCTACATACTGGTGCTATGGCCTTGAGTCAGGACCTCACACAGGCTATGCTAGCACTATGGATGGAGTTGCACCCACGAATCTTCTGGTATTGCTTTTACATTCACACCTGTGTGAATTAGCAATCCCATGACCTGACTCTTACTCAATTGCTGACAGATGACCTTCTGATGCCAAAAGATGAGCAGCCCATTCCCTACATTATGGGCCTCACTTAGTGAATTATTTTGATTATTATTATTATTAGTGTTGTTATTTTGCATTAGCAGTGCTGAAATTGAGCCCAGGGCTTCATGCATGGTAAGCAAGTACTCTACACTGAGTTCTCTCCCCAGCTCCTGACTCACTCTTAAATAACTGACAATGGAAGACATCATGTGATGTGAATACTAAGTTTCAAGCATTAAAATAACTGTGACCCATCTTCTGTTCTTTCCCTCTTATGTTCTCTGTTACATTTTAGTGTTTATTTTTCTCCCTCTCTGCATCTCTGGCTGTGGGGAATCCACTGCTATCTCTGAAGCTTGCAAAAGGAGAGGTTGATGAGCTTTGAGTTATAAAAGGGAAAACAGTCCAAAGGGCATCAGGCTTTTGCCTTGGGTCCTGCCTGTAAGCAAGGGACAGAGCCTGAGAGCAAATTCTGCCCTAGTGCCATCTCCCCTGATCCTGTCTTCACAGAGATATGATGGTAACAGTCCCAGCAAAGCCTCCTGGATTCCTGATACACAGCAACTCTGAGAGAGCAGAGTTTATCTCTTATATGAACTGACCTGTCTTCTATCACACGTGTCTTGTCATATTTTCAAAATGTATGTAATGACTGGAAATAATTTGACCTCTCTGCCTTCTTTCACCAATCATAATCATTAAAGATTATGTACAGAGAGATTACTGTACAGTGTTTTCCTATGGATTTTCTTTAGTAGGTTCTCACTTCATGCTTTGCTGTGGTTTGTTTATTCATTCAAATGTTATTGGATATTCACATTGCAGTTTTCAGATTTTGGAAACAAAGTTCATATGAATATCCTATAAAATTCTCTTCATGACATAGAGAGGATTGTATGCAAAGAATTCTAAGATAGTCAGATGAGTTAATCTGAAATTAACTGTCAAAATGATATCTGAAGTGAATGTACCACAAGCAAGAGAGAAGAAATTTCTTTTGTTCACTTCCTCACCAATGCCAGTGTGTTTTGCCCCAAAAAAGAAAGTCTGCTTTTGTGCTCTTCAAAACATAAACAGGGTTTCTCTTGTGGAATGAATATTCTCTTACCTGATAATTGACAATGATAGGAGGCATGCAGAAACTGGGAAGGGTTCATGTGACTTCCAAGGGCATGTTGAAGGCCTTAGAAGTGATAGACTTGTGAATCCCATGGAGGACTTGGAATCACAGCTGGCTCCTGTGGAAATCACACTGCATTACCCAAGGAGTACTGACTTCTCCTGATGTTAAGGCCCCATGACTAGGACAATCCCTGTGAGAGTTCCTTTGTATTGCACGACAGGCCTACTACTTGACAGAAGATGGAGGTGGAGGAGCCCCTAGCCCAAGGAGAGGGACTCAGGGGACTGCTCCTCTCTACCAATAATACATGTGTAGAATCTAGACAACTTTGGAATATGGGAGTGGCCAAAAGAGTTAAACCAAAATGTGAGTGAAACAATTCCACCATGGGTGTTATACCTATTGGAAAATGACAAAAAGAAAAGGCAAAATGCAATCTCAAACATCTAGTCCATCAGGAGCAAGACCAACCTACATTGAAATAGAGGACTTTAAAAGTCATAAATCAGAAACCTCAAAAGATAGCAAATGAAGTAAAGAAACAAATCCATGAAGCTATAGAGGAAATCAAATTAGAAATAATGTCTCATTTAAAGAAATAACAACTATAGTAAACTAGTTGCTCAACATAGCTAGAGAAGAAATAGATAAAACAAAAATACAGGAGCATGGTAAATTGAAACTATGAGTGAATAATGTAGAAAACAAGCAGATTCTATGAAACATATGCAAAGAGATAGTCAAGAAACAAAAAATATATCAAAAGTTGGCAAAACTATTTAAATGAAGCTGAGGATAGAATTTCATAATTTGAGGATAGTATTGCAGGGAGTGATCATGAATGTGTAGAACATATAAAAATAACAAAACATCATGAAATGACAATCCAGCATCTTCAACAAGATGCCAAAAGAAACAATGTAAGACTAGTAGACATCACTGAAAATGCAGGAGTCAATGCAAATGACATAACTAAGCTATTAACATAAATAATAACAGAAACATTTCCAAACATGAGGAAAATTCTGATATACAAATAAGAGATGCACAAAGTGCCAAATAGTCACAATAAACGTAAATCTATGCTCAAACATATAATAATTAAGATCACAGACATACAGCATAAAAACAGAATACTAAAACTGTTAGAGAAAAGACACAACTCACCTGTCAAGGAAAGACTATGATTACTATTAAGGCAAACTTTTCAGCACAAACCTTCAGATTAAGACGAGTTTGGAGTGAACAATTTCAAGCCCTAAAAGAAAACAACTTTCAACCTAGACTGATGTACCCAGAAAAAATATATTTTAAATTTAATGGAGAAACAAGATGACAAAGAACAACTGAAGAAATTCATGTCCACCAAACCAATCCCAGAAGGATTACTGAAAGATGTGCTAGAGATACAAATGACTACAATCTCCAGAACAACAGAAAGAAATGACCAGGCTCAGCAAGAAATTGAACAAGGGAGAAAAGCAGAAAATCAACCACAGAAATACAACATGGAAAGTCAAGTCTGTACATATCAGTGATATCTAAAAAGGTAAATGGGCACAACTCACCTATAAAAAGAAACAGGTTGACAGAGTGGATCAAGAAACAGGACCCAGCAATATGGTATACAAGAAACACATCTTACCAAAAAAAAAAAAAAAAAAAAAAAAAAAAACCTTCATAGATTAAAAGACAAAAGATGGAAAGATGAAACAGGAACCCAGAAAAAAGCAGGATAGCTATTCTGTTTGCAGAAAATATGAATTTTAAACCTAAAATGTTTAAAGGAGATAAAGAAGGCAATTACATATGTGTAAGTGAGAAACTATAAGAGGAAGAATTACAAATATATATGCATCAATTACAGGAGCACCCAGCTATATCAGACAAATACTTATGGGCATGAAAAACCAAAAACAAGTATATAATTGCAATAGGAGACCTTAACACCCCACTGTTACAGATAGATCAATGAGGCAAAAAATCAGAAAAGAAATAACAGCACTGAATAATACCTGTGAGCAAATGGACTTGATGGATGTTTACAGAGTGTTCCACTCAACCAAATCGTAATTTATATTAGAATATCCATTCTTCTTAGCTGCACATGGAACCTTCTCCAAAATAGATCATATATTAACCCATACAGCATGCTTAACTAAACGCTAATGGAACAAAATTATCCCATGCATAATATCAGATCATATCTCAATAAAATTGGAAATCAATGGCAAAAAAGTGCAAAGCCTTCATATACATGGAAATTAAATAACAACTTTCTGAATAACCAGTGGGTTACAGATGCAATTAAAGGGCAAACAAAACAATACTTACAATACAATGAAAACACAGATACAACATACTGTAACCTATGGGATGCATTAAAAGCAGTCCTCAGAGGGAAATGTATAGCAATAAATCGTCACATGAAGAAAATGGATTGAACAGAAATAAATAACCTAGTCCTACATCTCAATTTTCTAGAAAATGAGCAAGTCCAACCCAACACTGATAGAAGAGAGGAAATTGTAAAGATTAAAGCAGAAATTAATGTAATTGAAACTAAAAAATGTTACAAAGAATTAAGGAATCAGCTGGGGTTTTTTGAGAGAATAAACAAAACTGACAACTCTCTGACCAGCCTTATCAAGAAAAAGAAAGAAAAAACTGAAATACACCCAATAATGACTGAAAAGAGGGAAATGACTACAGATTCCATAAAAATTCAAAAGATCATGAATACCTACTCAGAAAATCTCTATTCACTTAGGGTGGAAAACACAGAGGAAATGGACAGATTTCTAACAACATGAACTAACAAAGCTCAATGAAGAAGATAAAACAATTTTGAATAACCCAGCATTAGCTATGGAAATTGAAAAAAGTTTAAAAATGTACCAACAAACAAAAGCCCAGTTTCTGATGTATTCATGGCTGAATTCCATACAAAGGTTAGAGAAGACCTAACCCCAATAATAATTAAACTCTTCAATGAATTGAAAGAGAAGAAATCCTCCCTAACTTCATTTTGGGGGGCAAGTATCACTCTGATACCAAAATCAGAAAAAGACCCAACTAATAAGGAGAACTATAGGCCAATCTCACTAATGAACATTCATGCAGAGATTCTCAATAAAATATTGGCAAATAGAATGCAGCAAACCATCAAGAAGATTATACACCATGACCAAGTGGGAATACAGGAATGGTTCAAAATATGCAAATCAGTAAGTGAAATACTCCACATCAACAGAGCCAAAAATAAAAATCACATGATCATCTCAAAAGAGGCAGATAAAGTCCAAAACATGTGCATGATGAAAAGCCTATGGAAAGTTGGAATAGATGGTATCTACCTTAATCTCATAAAGACTATTGATGAGAAACCTACAGCCAACGTTATACTAAATGGACAAAATTGAGAGCCTTTACACTAAAATCAGGAAGAAGACAAAGATATCCACTATCACAACTCCTATTCAATATAGTTCTGCAAATATTATTCAGAGCAATCAGACAAGCGGGTTAAATAAAATGAATAAAAATAAGAAGTTAAATTATCATTACTTGCAGATGACATGATACTCTAAATAAAAGACCCAAAAACTCCATTAAAAGACTACTAAAGGTAGTAAACAAATTCAGCAGCATAGCTGGACACAAAATGAACACTCAAAAAATCAATAGCATTCCTGTACACAAACGCCATGAGAAAGAAATTATGGAAATATCGCCTTTCATAATAGCATCTAAAATAATGAAATACTTAGTAATCAACCTAGCCAAGAATATAAAAGGGTTATGTGCTGAAAATTATACTACGCTAAAAAAAAGTGATTGAGGAGGATATTAGAAAATGGGAGGATATTCCTTTATTGTGGTTAGGAACAACCAACACTGTGAAAATGGCCATCCTCCCAAAACTGTTACACAGATTTAATTCAATCCCAATCAAAATAACATTAAAATACCTTGTAGATCTAGAGAAAATATTCCTAAAATTCATCTGGAAACAGAAGAAACCTAGAATAGCAAAGGCGAATTTGGATCACAAAGGCAAGGCAGGAGGCATCTCAAATCCTGACTTAAAACTATAGTACAGAGCCACAGTAATAAAAATAAACATATTACTGGCAGAGACCTGAGGATCAATGGAATAAATTAGAAGATGCAAACACTACCACAGAGACACTCAGCCACCTTACATTTGAAAAATGTGCTAAATATGTTCCCTAGAAAAAAGATAGCCTCCATAATAAATGGTGTTGGAAAAATTGGCTTGCCACATGCTGAACACTGAAACTACACTTATGTTTATCACCATACACTAAACTAAAGTCCAAATGGATCAAGGATCTAAATATTAAAAAAGGAACACTAAATCAACTGGAGAACAAGGTAGGTAGAAATCTTGGGGACATTGGGGTTGTCAGAGAATTTGTGAATAAAATGCAAACCACATAGGAAATACTTCAAAGAATCAACAACTGGGATCTCATATTATTAAAACATTTTTGCACTTCAAAAGAAATCAACAATAAAGTGAAAAGTAAACTCACAAAATGGGAAAAATTTTAGCAAACAGCCACTCAGACAAAGGACTTATATCCAGAACATATAAAGAACTGAAAAACATCAAGCCCCAGGATTCGAAGATCATCTCCACAAATGGGCATCAAAAATAAACACACAGTTCTCAGACAAAGATGTACAAATGGCAAATAAATATATGAAAAATTTTAACCATTAATAATTATTTGAGAAATACACATTAAGACAGCGTTGAGATATCCTCTCACTCCAGAAAGAATGGCTGCCATCAAGAAATCAACTGATAACAAATGTTGGTGAGGCTGCGGGGGGAAAAGGAAAATCAAGAATTACTCCTGTGTTCCTGGGGTAAATCCCACTTGGTCAGAGTGTGTAATTTTCTTGATGATTTGGTGTGAGTGCAGACTGGTGCAACCACTGTGGAAATCAGTATTGACATTCCTTAAAAAACTAGGATTGGAAGTTCTATTCAATCCAGTTATTTCTTTCCTGGGTATTTTCACAGAAAAACTGAAAATGTCATGTCACGGTGATATATGTGCACCCATGTTCATAGCAGCACAATATGTGATAGCTAAATCTGGAAAACAACCAAGATGGTCATCAGCTGCAGAGTGGATGAAAAATGTATTTTTATACAATGGAATACTACTCAGATATAGAAAAGAATGGTCTTGAGTTCTTTATTGGTAAATGGAGGCAACTTGGGAATATTCTCATAAGTGAAATAACACTCACAGTAGTAAATATCACCTTGTGTCTATGGTGTAAAATATACTAACAATGGCAAAGTAATATGATCCAAAGTGTATAATAGATATTGTAAAATAGAAAGGAAAGTGCTCTAAAGGATGTAACGGTATCTATAGTGTGTATGATAGATGTCCATATTATTAAATTTCTGTTAATCATTGATAAGAAGGGTTTGCACTGTAAATATTTGAGTGTTTAGCCACTTTTTACACCTTGGTTTTGTAACTTTAACAATTATTTTTAAGATGACAGGATGTAATGTATCAGCTAGCAATTTGATGATGTTAATTTTTTGAGATCTGTATGCTACTTTTTTATTGTTTCTTTTAATTTTATTTTCATTCTTTAAATAAAAAAAAAATTAAAAGAAATGGATGTGCAGTTCTGTGCCCTCCAGGCCTTGCAGCAAGACCTGCACATGAAGTGGAGAGAATCCTTGGGATACACTTCAATCTGGGTGGACATAAGCTGCACTGCAATGGGATTACTGGTATTATGCTTTACACTTACTGTGGTTGTACATGAGTCCACCATATGGGTCACTTACAATAAGCATATTTCCCTGATCTTTGAGGTGGTGGAATGTGGGAAACCACTTCACACTGTTTCAACCCCAAAGGCTTTGAGGACCTGTATGGACCTGAACCAACTGCATAGCATATGCACAGCATGGACACAGGTCTATAAGCATGACTTAGCATAGACAGCCATGGATGTGCTAAGGCTTGTGACAATATGCAAGAATGTAATGCCTAATAATGAATGATATAAACAGGCTGGATAATAAATATGCTTGCTTATTGCTGTTGCTAAAGTTGGCTCCAAGTGATTTCTTCTCTTTTTACCCACTAAAATATCCATTCATCACCCTATCTCTGAGAAAATCTCATACCACAGACACTGGGAACTTTAATACCCCACAAAACTAAAGCCTCTGTCCCCTGTTCCAATGCACACATAACATCCTAAAGCCCAAATCTCTGTTGGGGTACAGCTTTAAAAAAGAGACCTAATTTCATGCCTCCCCCTTCAAGATCACTTCCTAAGCCCTGTGATGAACATCTGCCTCACTTCCATCCCTCCTGTATATGCACAGAGCATTAAAGTTCTAAAATGTTCTGACCTTGACCTGGAAAGCAGCTCCCCAAGCATCAAATGCACAGCCTTCAAATAGACTGGTCAGACAATGAGCTCAGATGAGTCAGTCCCCAGGCTGAAGGCCAAGGACGGTGTTATCCGTTGACCCCACTGTCACACAGTGGAGCTACTTACCAGAATATCTTAGGCTCCCTTGATTCCTGAATCCCTGGGGACTCACTTTTCCTGTGGTTCATAGTGTGTTAAAAAGCAGGCACAGTATTAATGTGTGGTAAGGAGAACCCATGCCCATCACAACCAGTACTGATATCAGCTCCTCATGTACTCTGCAAGGCACCTGTTCTTATCATGGCACATATAAAATTATGTTGATAAAATGTATGTTGAATGCCCTGCTAGCCGTCTCCACCCATCCCACTTGGCAGCAGCTCAGCCTTCAAACCTCCCTTGGGCAGGCAGGGGAGGAAAGTAGAGGAAGACAAGGGGCTTTCTCTGCCAAGACAGAAAATATAGAAGGACAAGGGGCACCTCCAGCTGTAAGTGTTACACCCACTTCTGAGCCTGTATCCTGAGGCTAGAGAGGAGACAGCTATTTTGATCACTTTGCTAGAAATCAGGAGTCTGAGCAGAGCTACAAAGGCTGGACTTGGAAGCCCAACTAGGGCTCCTCCAGAAGATTTGCCTGCATTTTGTTTTCACTTTCTGTCCCATGACTTAGTCATCACCAGCTGTTGGCAGTGTGGGTTCACTTGTATTCCCAAGTGATCTGCTTCTGGGAATCTTGGGTAGTCAGCACACAGTGAGATCTCCATGTGTCTCTGTTAGGTTTTGCACAGAGCAAAGTATAAAAGTGCAGTTCCCATGATAGTACGGTTGGCTGCAAAATTCCATTAGTGAGGTCTTAGTTTGAGGACAGCTGATGCTTTGATCTTCAGGTTTGCATATGCATGAAGGACTCAGTGCTGGCCAGGTAGAGTGTGTTCTTCTGGCATGAGGTTTTTCATCAGTTGTGATTTTATTCCCACATATCAGAAGTGGATTTTCTTGCTGTGTGTTTTGCTTATAAATTATCATATTTTTTATTAGTACCTGTTTACAGGGTGTACTGATTATGTTTTTGATAGGTCCATGGCACATGTGATGCATAGAATGGAAGTTAGGCCCTACCTTGTGCACAGTGTTGCAGTCCATCAACTCATGACTGTTCTCAATGCTGTTGGCATTGAGAACCTAGCTCAGACAAGAAATTGCCAACACAAAGCACTGCTTTGTCTGGATTGTCCTTTCTTTATGATCATTGCAGTGGGTATAATGCAATATTTGGAAGCTTAGTCCAGCCCTAACCCTAACTCTAACCTGAACCCTAAATCTAACTAACCCTAAAGACTCACTACCACCATTCTCTGCGCAAAGAAAACTTGATGGCATTGATGTGGGAAATGTAACATAAGTTAATTATAAGGACATAAGATCACTGGTGGCTGGGGTGGAGTAGGAGGGGAAAGTTAAAAAAAAGCATTGTGTAAAAATTTGAAGAACATTCTGGAATTGGACAGTGGGGAATTCCGCACAACATTGAGAATACACTGAATGTCAGCAAGCTGATTACTTTAAACTTCTTTAAAATGTTAAATTTTATTTATTTTGTTCTGTCACTAACAAGTCTCTGAGAAATAAGAGTAGCGATGAATAATGATATCATTACATTGATAAATAATGGTATCATTTACAATGATAAATAAAACTGGAACAGAGGGGAATGGCAGGCATGGGTCAAGAGCTGCACACATGTAGAACTCAAGAGATGACTCCTGCTGTGGAGCACCCAGGAGGTCCAGCTCTGCAGCTGATGGAAAAGGGAATCCAGGTGCTGGCTCTTGCTGTCTGGCCAGAGCTGTTGAGGGAGCTACAGGTGGAGCTGGCACGAGATCAGGAGGTGCAACTTATGCATGGACTGAAACTGGCCTGTTTATTTTCAGGAAGCCGGTGATTTCAGGAAGAGAAAATATCACCAACTGTCCATGGATTTCTTGGGGCAAAACCTTCCCACTGCCTGTTAGAGGCAGCCCTGTGCACCAGCTCAGCCCCAGCAAAGTCTCCCAGACTACATCCCCACACTGACTGCTGAGGATCTCATGCTCCTGGATCACATAACATCTGGGCACTTTGCTGAGTTCCAAGGCATATCCCCTGCACACAAGCCCACAAACTCTAGAGCTCAGGCTTGGGACATTCAGGAATAGCTAGCTGTTCCTGAAGAAACTTAGCCTGGGGATCTGCATGGAAGTACAGTTCCAATGAAGAGTCAAGCACAGAAGATGTGGACCTGGGGCAGAAGGGAGCCAGCTGAGTGAGAGGCCTGATATATCTGGGCAACTCATCTGTAGGGAGGGGTGTGTAGGCCTTCTGCCCAGTATGTAAAGCATCTAGCCACAGCCTCTCCCACCCACAGTGGGGCACTTTGAGCCCAAGGAGCCCTTAGTGGCTGAAAGAAGTCTCTGTGAGAGGGAGACCTTGCATAGTTGTATCACACTTGGACTTTCTGACACATTTTCTCCCTGCCCCTCCCCAGAGCAGTCAGCTTGGTGAAGGCAGTGACTGGTATATGCCATGTCTTTGCAATCAATGGATCAGGGCTGCTTCTCCATGAATATCTGAGAAGTGAGAGGTCAGTTGGTATCTGTCTTGCCTCTCTGCAGTCTCTAGCTTAGGTAGTGATCTTTGCTGTAACCACTTATGCATGGTCTGTACCCAAACTGAGGGAGGCCTGGGGTCCAGAGAAATGGCTTTTAGGGGAGCAATATCTGTTCTGCTGAAAATGGTGACTCTGTGGCCTCCAAAGAACATTGTAACTCAAAAGGGCAGGAGTTGCATCAGCTCTGCTTACAAGGTCATGGCCAATACCCTGAAATGTGTCTGCACACAATGTGTCTTAATGTGTATTTGTAGCATAATTAAACCTATTTGCTCTTCCATGATATCTGACAGTCATGGATTCTTTGCTGTCCTCAGGGTTTCCTGTACTGAACAAACCCTGAGGCCATATAGTGTCTCTCCAATCTACTTTCCAAAGAATAGAACAGCTTCCCCCAAGTGTTGGTCAGTAAAGGGGATGGAAGATCATTCATGGGAATCAGCCCAGGCTCTACTGTAAGTCTTCATGGGGCCCAGGCCACAGCTAACCACTTTGCATAGAGCCCCCATTTCATCCTGAGCGACCCTGAGTTCTCAATCCACTCAGCACCTCATCATTCAGCATTTTAAACTGAGGTTGAGTGATCAACTTGCACATGGCCAGGACCTGAATCTGCAGGTGGCCAAGTCTCACTGGGCTGCTAAGGTAAGAAATCACCTTCTCAGCTTTGGTGCCTGCGGGGCTGAGATGTCAGCCATGGAGGAAGCCAGAGAGGAATGGCCAGAGATGGGGCATCTGTTCAGGAAAAGTCGAGTCTCCTTCAGGCTGTGAGGTCCATCTGCCTGCACCTGGCTTGCTGTACAGACATCTGCCAGGCTCTGTGCTGGCTGACTTCCGATCTGTGATGAGACAGTGGGGAGACATGGAATTGTTGTTGTGCACATGAGTTCTAGGAAGGGTTGGAGCTGAAGCAAAGCCCACACTCCAAATGGTCCACAGAGGCTTGTGCTACAGGGCTCACTAAGCAATACTACCATGCTGACATCACCTTGATAGAGAAGAGGCAGAATAGAAGTCTATGCATTAACAAAACCTATGAGTCTTAAGATGGCCTCCAATTTTAGAGATGAGAAAATGGAGGATCATTCTGGATTTCCAGATCCATTAATGAGGCCCCACAGAATGTTCCCCAGTTTCCTGATAGAATGTCCACAGGAAGGAATTAAGTTACTCTTCCATAGGCATGGAAGGTGAGCAGCTGTGTTCACTGCTCTTTTCTTGTGCTTATATAGCCCTGAGGCTCTTATGCTAGGAACTGTGGTACCTGAAAAATTCCTGTAAGACAAGTGCCAGAGAAATGGACAGAGTGGACTGACATTTGCGGTGATCACATCTGTGGTGAGTTGATGATGTGTAAGAGCCGGGGATAGGGTGGAGAGGCAGCCAGCTAATGGTCCATGGACACCAGGCTAGGACTGAAAATAAGATACAATGGTAGAATTCAATCAAAATGAAGTAAATTTGTGTTTGTGTTCCATTTCCCCTTCTCCCACCAATGTGTAGACATTGACCTTGCCTGTGACAAGGTAGAAGCTGAGTAAAGAGAATATGGAATTTGAGCACTTGGGATCTAGATTCCTTGAGAGCAGGACCACAGGCACAGTGTTTGACAAGTCCTGGATAGATGTGCTTAAATGGTTAATCTGACCCTAAATTCCCCTCAGTACTCTATGGGCCTCTATATAGTCCCTTCTTCTGACACACCCCACACCAGAGCAGATACCTTTTGTTATTGTGGGTATCATGTCTGGAGCAGGGACATGACAAACAGGGCCCAGGGGCCAGCTCCAAGCCAATGTCCTGTGTACAGCTCTGTTGCGACAGAGCCTCAAAGCCTGGAGAAAGCATGAAGTTCTGAGAAACCAAAGGATTCACCTTGTTAAACAACATAAATGTATGTTCCTCAAACACAAAAGTACTATCCCAGACTTCTACCCAGGAGGACAGGAGACGACTCTGGAGGCTGTGGATAAAATGGCTGCCGCCCTTCTCCTCCGGCCAGCCGTGTCTTAGATAGGAACATGAATGTGACAGTGGCCCTGGCTCAGTTCCACATCCCTGCCGAGGAGCATTTGCCCTCAGTGCTGGTCCTCAGATCCCCTCAAACTGATGACCTAGGGATGGAATTGTTTATGCAGACTTAGAGTGGTGACCAGGCCTAAATAGCCCTGTACTGGAATCTGTGTCTCTGAGTGGCTGGTGGCAGAGCCTAGGGACATCTGGCCTAGGCTCCCTCTTATGTGTGGGTGCCTGGGGACTGATCCTGGTGAGTCCTGCCCTGTGCTGCCTTTGATGGTTGGGCAGTTCCTGGTGAGCATCCTGAAGTATCTTGGCTGAGTGAACAATCCTCTCACTTGTTCCCAGGTAGTTTTCCCATGACAGGTCCTGATGCTGGGGTTTTGAGGCCTGGGAATGCAGCATAACATATTGACTGATCAATCTCTCTAGCCAAGTGCCTGTGAAGGCCAACTGTCACCAGACCAAGGTGCTTGTTGGCCGGAGCCTTCAGAGTTCTGTTTAGATCTGTTGCCAATCAAATGAGCTCACAGGGATCCTCATTTGGGTCCTCATAGGGTCCGTAGCTGGGCTTCCCCCTCTAATGCCCAATTTATTTTTATTGTGGAATAAATATGTTCTCCTTAGAAACAGCAGGTGAAAAACTGGAAAACTGAGTGTGATTTTACAGTTTGCTGAACTTTGAAAATTTAAATACAGCAAACATGTAGATGCTTGAGATGTGGCCGGCACAGTGCCAAGCACACAATTCCATCCAAAAGGTCCCTTGTTTCTGAAGATGAGGTATTCAGTGTCTTCACTTAGAGATCTGTCACATTTTCAGGTGACTTGCTTTCCTGGGCATATGTTAGTTTCATTTCAATTCCATTAGGGAGTATGGACATGTTCCCAGAATGCCCATAATATTTTTCCTTGAAGGATGTGAATGTTTTATGTTAAAACCCCACATGCCTAAGGCAGGAGGATTCCTAGCAAGTCTTGCTCTCACATGCCTATGAATGATTACTTATCAATCCTTGGATGTTTACCTCAGCCAGTCACTGTAGTGCTCCGTACTCTGACAGCCTGTGAGAGAGGGAAAGCAGGTGGTGAGAGCACGTGAAGGCTTTGCAAGGCCATGAACATAATTGGCCCATGTGGATGAAGGACACATGCATGTCACTCCTGGGGAACTTGTCTCCTAGCAGCTGCTATCACTTCCTGTCCTCCTATCCCAAACAGACCATGAGCTTTGTGTCCCTACTGGGTACACTGCCATTCCTGGCATTGAGCCTGTTCAGTGGCAATGCTGTTTGATTGGTCTCCTTCAAGCAGTGTCTCCATGAAGGGCTCCCCCTGTGCTGTCACCACCTGCTGTTATGGGTTGAACCAACCAACTGCAACTTATTCATGCGTGTGTCACCTATGTGCTGAGGGAAATTTGTTCTGTTTATGGCTTGATTCTTGACAGCAGGGAGCCACAGCCATTTTTATTCATGTTCTTGTGTGTTTATACACTTTTATTTCAAAGAAAAGTGATTGAATGTGAAATTACTGCATCATATTTCTGTTGCATGGCTAACTTAGAAATTCTTTTTTTTTTTTTTTTTTTTTTTGTCTTTTTCATTTTTATCGGTACCAGGGATCGAACTCACGATTGCCTGCTTGCAAGGCAGGTGCTTATGCCGCTGAGCTAAATCCCCAGCCCCAACTTTGAAATTCTTAATGTATCTTTGGAAGCAGTTGATTAAAGCAGAGTTAAGTGGTTGGTTTTTGTTTTGTTTTGTTTTATTGTGCTATATTATGTCATGCTATTTTATGTTCCACTATGTTATGTGTTGGTTGCGAATTTGAAACTCCTTCAGCATGTTTTCAGTGCTTTCTGATTTGATTTTGAATAATCAACCTGAGAAAATATAAGAATATAACATAATCTGACTAATTTTGCTTTGGAGAAAATTTAAAAAGGAAAACCCAGTCAGGGATGTTGGTGCACACCTGTCATTTCAGTACTCAGAAGGTTGAGGCAGGGGGATTGTAGTGAGTTTGAGGTCAGTCTGGGCTACAAAATAAGATGAAGACCAGCCTGAACTGCATAGCAAAACCCTTTCTAAAAATAGAATGAAAAAAAGAATGAATGAATGAATGAATACATGAAAGACCAAAGAAATAATTTAAAAATGAAAAGTCAAGTCACCTGTCAATTGAGAAATCAAATCTTTGTGAGGTTTTCTTGAATATGTACTTTAGTCAACACAACTAGCATAAGACTTACCATCATGTAGGCATTGATGTTCTGCCTGGTGTTTGCATTGTTTTAATTTTTTAAAGTTTTTACTGAAATGACTGCAGATATGCTACTGAATATACCCTTTTAAGATATGAGTAGCTCAATATAAACAGAATTTGATCGTTCCTATTTTCTCTGTCCTAAATTTATATTTTGAACAAGAATTTGATCAAGGGACTACTATCTATTTTGAAATAATAATAAGAATCATATAATGATACTCTTTTTGAGTGTATAAAATAGTAAAAATAATTATAGATTAATAGTGGTTAATGTACCTGGCACTGGGATTTCTAAATGATTGTATTTTCATATATTTGTAAAATTATTTACAAAATTATTCACTAATTTTCTAAGTTTCCTAGGCTAGGCTTAAATTTTTCCTCATTCTTCCTCACCCTCTCAGAGTGCTGGGATTACAGGTGCACATTATCCTGCATTGGCAATTGATAGCAACATTGTGTATTCATGGAATAAAATGTTCAGCTTTGATTTTTAGACACTTTGCAGAAAGAGTCAAACTACTTAAGCTATCTACTACCTTCCTAGCCTGCAGTTTCTTTCACAGAGAGTAAGACTGAAAATCCCATTAACACTGTTTTAGATTCTCTCATTTTTAATTGTGGTCAGCATGTGCTTCAGAGCATCACTCCAGTTGCCTTCTGCACTGGGACTGAGGCTTGGTGTCCTTGAAGCACATTCTCTTTTTATTTAACCGCTCCCAGAATTTGATGATTTTTTTGAATTCAGACCCCCAGAAAGGTGTAAAAGTTAAAGCCACTTGGGGCACACTCCCCTCCAGAAGGCCAGGCCAGTGTAAAACATTATTTTCCCTGCAGTCCTACTTTCCAAGGGTTTGTTTTGGTTTTTGGATATTGATTTTTGTTTCTAATTTTTGCTCTGTTCATCAGTGTGTCTGCCCCTGATGTCTGTGGGTCAGTGACACCAAAGGAAACAACACACCCATTAAGGGTCATATTTCATTTTACTTAGCAATGCAGCCATTCTCTTTGGTATCCTCAAACTAACCCTACAGTGTATATTCTTGTGAGTAACTACTTTCAGTTATTAAGTCTTTTAAGCAAAATATTCTCATCATACTGCTTCTACTGAAGGAAACTTGCAGTCATGAGCCCGTCTCTTATTTCAGTCTCCATACCTTGACCAGCCTGCAGTGTCCCCATTTTGTGAACTGCTCCACAGCTGTGGTGAGTCCATATGCAGGAGTTGAGTTCTGCACGTGAGTTGAAGACATTCAGTCAAAGTGGGATCTGTAACAGGATGACCTTCTTGAACAGAGTTCCCCTGAGTGAGATAGGGGCTACAGGCCTGCAGGGAGGAGCTCTGGCAGCAGGGCCATTTCAGGCATCTCCTGTCCAGCCTGCAAGCTGTGCTGCTTTGCTGAGAAGCTCACTCATGGATCAGCAGGCCTGAATCTGGGCCCTTCTTGCCATGGTTCCTGCTAGGTGTCATGATGTCCAGCACCTCTGCCTGGTCCATCTTCCCCACCTTCAGATCTCAACAGAGATCTGCACAGCTTTGGGCTTCCTCTTCCAGGCTGCCACTCTATGTAGAAACTTCAGGTGTGAAATCTGTGAGTATGAAACTCAACCTATGTACATTTAACCTGGTAATTCAACTTCTAAGGCTTCATTATAAAGAATGAGGTTGATGACACCCATATTCTCTTCTTATTCAGCTTAGCTGTGAATAGTTAGAAACCACTGAATGTACCACAGCAGAGCTGCTGCATCAATTATAAAATTACAGCCACTGAAAATGCAGCAAGAAGGCCATGTCTCAGGCCATGTCCCCGGTGTTCCCTGAGATGACAGAGAGTTTATGGCCTGGCCCTCTCTCTACCCAGCAGTGAAGACACAGAGGCCCATGCAGCAGGTGAGGACAGGAGAGAGGGGCTCATTGATGGCAGACCATGATCCTGGGGGGATGCCTATTTCTTTTTTGTTCATTTTCTTATTCTGTTGAATTAATTATAGTGCTCTATTCAATATTACTTCTATTCCATTTGTTTAACAACAAATAGTGGCTAATTTCTTGAATAGGTAAGTAAAAATGGATGATTTAATTACATTATATGTAATGAAATGCACAGGACATACTTTGAATATCTATCTATGTGTGTGTGTGTGTGTGTGTGTGTGTGTGTGTGTGTGTGTGTGTAAAGGAGTCTTGATATTCAGAAAGGCAACACCCTGTTTATCACTATCTCTAAGACATGAGGTCAGACAGAGCCCTTCCACGGTGCAGTGGCGCTAGAAGCCTCCCTAGAAGCCACCGTGTGCATCTGTGCCTGCTACTGCCAGAGGACAGCAAGAGATTTGGATCAGTGTTTATTCTTCCAGCAAGGAAATCCTGAATCTTCCTGCTGCCAGGTAGCTCAGGGAGTGAGCAGCATGCTGAGGAGCCCAGCACTGCCTGCCTTACACCCCTTTCCCCCACTGTATCCATGCTGCAGCCCTGCCAAGGTGCAGCCAAGACTCTGCCTCCTCAGCCTCAGGGTCCTCAGTTCCTGGGTCCAGGCCTCAGCCTCCACCAGCCTTCAGGTGCTTCCATGTGTTCAGCTGGCATAGTGTGTGGGGCACACTCTCACCCCACATACACAAAGATCACTGACCACATTGACCCTTCCAGTCTGCAAATTTTGCCCCTCTAATTTCTGAATGAGGATTTGGCATTGGAACAATACACAAAATTTTCATCAAGTTTTCTTTTTGTTCTTTTTTTGTGGTTTCTTTATTTATTTAAACATATATTTAGAATTGCATTTTGTAAAAAACCTTTGTCTTTTCATACCCCAGTTAACTAAAGTTCTTAAAAATTTCTACTGCACTTCAAACCCATATGCTTGAATGCTCAGTATCCAATCTGCAGCTTCATAGCATGGTGGAAACAAAGCAGAAACTGAATTTGGGGATATTTCTTTGCCTTCTAGTACCTTGAAAAGAAAACCTTGACTGGTGTGTTTTTACCTCCAAAATATAGGCTTCAGTACCAACTGAATCTGCCACTGACAAAATGAGTTTCCTGCATTTATTTCAAACAATCTCACTTCCCCTCAACTGGATAAGCACATTGTCTAAGATTTCTTATGCCCAAACTTGAAAAATAAGTTTCAGTAGACAAGAGGCTGCTATCCATCCTGAAATCATGATGGGATTTTATGTAAACACATAGTCCAGCCCACACCCTGGCAGCCATAAGCTGAGAGAGGGGCAGATGGCTTGTGCAGATAGAAGCACCTAGAAATAGTCAACCAGTAGCTGCAACAAGCAGGGAGCAGAGCTGCTGAGCCTTTACTGCTGGGTGATGGAATGGTGTGGTAGGTTTTGCCCTGGGTTTACTGATGTCGCTTGGTAAATCCAGGTTGTTGCAGGGATTATCCTTCCAAAGGAAAATCGTGTACATATATCATTTCTTTGCCATTTTTATTTTGCATTTATGGAATCTGGATGCATGAGATTTTATGCCTTGCCATTGCAGACCCATTCATGGGCATTATTACCATTTCTTGTCAAGGACAAGTTTATTTGCACAAAATGCAGAGCATTTTTCTCAGCCTTGTTTCTCCAGACCTGTGCATTTTCAATCATTTCTTCAAAGGAAGCTAAACAATTTAGTTTGAGCAAATTTCAATTGTGTTGCTGTGCTTCTGTGTGACTTCCTTGCTGCCAGAATTGAAAAAAGCAGTGAGTTGGACCTGCTGGAGGGTTATTCCCAGAGGGACATGCTTTGCACAGCTGTGTCAGGAAAGGGCTGTTCATTAGTTGACTGGCTACCCTGACATCCAAATGTCCTTTCCCCAAGCTGGTCTTGGTTTTGGGAAGCCTTGGACTGCAGTAGAGATTCCTTGTGCACTGGCTGGCCCTTGGAAATCCTTGTGCTGCCATGAGATTGTCACCCCTAGACCTTCACCTCCTGTGGCCCTGGAACCAGGGCAGAGTTTCTTCCAGCATCCAGGCACAGCATCCTAAAAGTAGCTCTCCTGTACACCCTCCACATGGAGGCTAAGAAATGCCCCAGTTCCTTCCTGCTTCAAATTGTACTGTGAATCAAACCCTTGAACAGAAGTCTTGAAAAGTTGTTCAAGTTTCTCTCTGGGAGAAATCTCTGTTCTTAGCCCTGCAAACTCCAGGGAATCCTGTGTATAAGTGTGATGGGAGCTGCGAGTCAATGTTCTGCTATGCACCCCATAATCTCCCCAGTGCTGTTCAGCACCTGCCTTAAAACCAGCCATCGAATGGGGACACAGCACATCTCAGGGATCTGTCCCCTGTATGAATCAGCTTTGGGAGGCTCAAGATTTTCTGTACTTAATGGCCATGTGTGGTGATTGCCTTTGAGTTACAAGAATTTGTCACTTCTCTCACAAAGTGGACTCTTGAGACATCTTTCACACTTGTAATAGCAATCATCTATCTGACTATTGGTTGTACGGAAAGAGTTCCTGCTGTGGTCTCTACATTAGTACTGTTTCTCTTTTTCAAATGAGATGGATCAGAACTTTCAACCGCCCTTCTGTCACTGAAATCATGGGAAAGCTTTTCCAACTTGAAAAGGTAAGTATATACACAATGGTCTCTATATTTACCTGTAGAATTTGTCTGTCTGGGGTTTTCTCTTATATGAAGAAGCAATAGCAGCCAGTCACTTCCAGTAATGTTTGGCCAAACAGAATCTGATGCACTGATATGAAAGATTCAGAGTAGCAAATCATATCGAGAGAAATGTTAGAAGCACATGAGGACTAGCAGGAGAGAACAGGGCTATGGATGGGTCCAAAACTGAGGATAAAGCTGAAACTCCACAGATGTGAATATTGTACAAATTGGTGATGTGCTTATGGGCTACTGAGTTGAACATGTTGAAACTAATGAAATCTTAACTCTTAATTTAAATTAACTTAGAATGTAATGTTTAGAAGATTACAGACATAAGAGTAGAAATGAAAACTGAAAGAAATACAAGGGATACAAGGGAGGGAAGGGAAAGGCAAGTACTTTGCAGGACTTGGCCCTAAGTAGAGCTCAGGACATCTACCATGGAGCCAGCAACAGCCCCAGCTCTGAAATTCATGAAGATCTGGTACTGAACTGGGCATAGCTTTCACATTGATCCCAGAGCTGGTGAGGTCACTGGAGGGGGCACAAGCTCTTCAAGTAGGACTTGAGCTCAGTCAGGTACCAGCCCTGCCTCAGAGGAGGGAGAAAAATCACCAAATGTCTTTGCTCCTTGCAGGTCCCAAAGCCTCCCAGGGCTCCTCAGAGACAACTCTGTGCACAAGTCCACCCCAGGAAAGTTTCCAGTTGGGCCTCTCCCCACTCACTTGTGCATGCCCCAGTGTTTCAGAAGGCCCCAAGTCTGAAAGCCATTCTCCATGTAAAGTGTCACACCCCCCCCCCAGAGAGTGATAGACTGAGGCCAAACATTGCTCACCATAGTTCTCAGCTTCAGTGAGCTCAGGTTGTTCCAAAAGTCGCAGGTGAGTTTGGACTGGGTGTCCCAACTTGGTAAGCAGCACCTCCTAGGAGTCAGTAAGGGAAGTGCTGGCCCTTGGGAAGACAGCTGTAAGCAGCAGTAGAGGTCTGGCCTCCCTCCCAGCCTGCCCTCCCAAGGCATCCTGTGGCATTTGACACCAGCTTCTTGCGCCAGCTACAGAGTCCAGCTTCAGCTACTGTGCCCTGAATGGGGCAGTGCTGATCCAGGCAGCCCTCATGTGTTAATGGAAGTCCCTGGACAGTGTTGTGACCACCTGTCCTCCATTCTTCAGGAAGCCTGAAATGCATCTCCCTTTCCTGACCTCATGACATGTTGCCTCTGTGAGAAAGAGAGTGGTGTGGTCAGTGTTACTCTACTCATGTGTACTCTACAGGATGCTGCTCTATAACTATCTGAGAAGTGAGTGGACACAGGGAGTGCTTCATGCTTGCCTTTCCACCACCTTCAGTTCATATACTGATGCAACACCCCATTCTGTGTGCGTTATGGGGACTCCCTTTCCCCTATTATGTGTCTACATAACACTACATTCACTGTAATGTGGGTAGTACCTGGTCTGCTCTCCAGGGTGACTGGGTGGCCTGAATAACTTGAAGTCACAAGACAGCTGTGGTTATTTCTGCGCTGGACATTGCATCATGGTCAGTGGCTGCTACACTGATGATTAAAGGCAACAATCAGCTCCTTCCATGATGTCTGTGTGGACCTGAGTCCTCTAGTATCCCCCAGAGATTCCTGCTCTGGGTACCATGGAAGCCCATGGAATGACTCTTCATTGTCTTCACAATAAACAGGACAGCTTCATCCAAGTGAGAGGTCCTTGTCAGGAGGCACAACTTGCCCACGGGGAAGGAAAAGCAGCAGTGCAGCTAGGGTCCCAGCTCTGAGGAGAAAGACCTGGTTTAGACCCCACTTTTCACTCTGATTTCCTCTATAAGCCTAGACAAAATACCATTCCTCTCAGGGCATTCCAAGGCTGTCCCCTGCACTAGAGAGGTCATCCTGGCATCTGCTTGCTAGGGACATCATCAGTGGTACTAGATGATCTTCGTAAAACCTGTGCAATGGTGTCACATAAACAAAGTGTACAGAGTTAGAGATGAAATCCAGGAAGAGCTGGGATGGAGGTGAGTACAGTGTACACAGGCCTGGCTTCTGCTGTGTGGTGGTGGAAATGACACTCTCCTCCTGGACCTGTTTCTGTGGAGGCATCATGAAGGGGTGGAAGTTCATCAGTTCAGCTATCTTTATGTTCCCTAAGCATCAGAATTTCTTTTATGCATTATTGCTGTGGTCTAGAGTCAGGACCTCACACAGGCTAAGGAAGCACTATGGATGGAGCTGCACCCCCAAATCTACTGGCATTGTTTCTAGATTCACCCATGTGTGAGTCACCACAGCCATGACCTAGGCACCTGCTCAATAGCTGACAGCTCACCTTCTGATGGCCACATCCTGAGTAAAGAATTCCTTGTTCCTTTAAGTATGGATCTCAGTTAGTTTTTATTATTGTTGTTAATTAGCATTAGCAGTGCTGAAAGTGAGCCCAGGGACTCATGCATGGTAAGTAAGTGCTCTCCCCCACTCCAAGGTCTCTCCCGAACCCCTCACTCATGCTTCACCAACAGATATAGCAGATGGCATGTGATGTGACTTCTAAGGTCCATGTATAAATAACTGTCACCAATCTCCTGCTGGTTCCCTCTTGTGTTCTTTCTTGCATTCTGGCTTTTTGCTTTTTTTATCACTCTGTATCTGTGGCTCTATGATGTCACTGCTATCTCTTCAGCTTCCCTGATGAGAAACTGAAGACCCTTGAGTGACAAAAAGGAAAACAGGCAGAGGAGGCAGCAGGTATTTGTCCTGAGTCCTGCTTGTAAGCAAGGGACAGAGCAGATTCTGCCACTGTGATGTCTCCACTGAGTCTGTAGCTCAGTTCAGTAAGCTGTTATGGCAGCAGCCCCAGAAAAGTCTCCTGGGTTCCTAATACACAGCTCCTTTGTAGTTTGTTTGTTCTTTCAGCTAATATTTGATATTTACATTCCAGTTCTCAGTTATTGGGAACAAAGTTGACGTGACTATCTTGTAAAATTCTCTGTAGTAAGTAGAGAGGATTGGATGCCCAGAATCCTAACCTAGTCAGAAGTGTTACTCTTAAATTAACTGCCAAACTGATGTCTGAAGTGAATGTACCACTAGCAAGGCAGAAGGAGTCTCCTTCCTGCACTTCCTCACCAACACCAGTGTGTTTTGACCTAAAAGATAAAGTCTGCTATTCAGTGCTCTTCAAACATAATCACTGGTATCTCCTTGTGGGATGAACAGTCACTCATCTGGTAACTGAGAATGATAAGAAACATGTCTGAGTTTATTTTCAGTCTAGTTGTGTTTCTCACTGAAATATTTTTTTCCAATTCTCTTGTCTGTGTTTTCCACATTTTGAAATTGATCACTGTTGTGTTTTCTATTTCTTTTATGGCATAGAAAGAAGGTTTCCTCGGATACAGGATTTCCAAATATTTTATGTCAATCTATCACTTGCCATTTTATTTTATTTTATTTTATTTTATTTTATTTTATTTTTGTATGAGGAATTGATCTCAGGACCTCACACTTGTCAGGCAGGTGCTTGTGCCACTGAGCTATATCTCTAGCTGTCATTTTATTCTTGTAGCAAGTCTTTTATGGACCAGTTTATAACTCATAGTTTCAATGAAACATATTTTATCATTTTTTGTTCTCTTATGGGTCATGTTTAAATGTTGCTAATTGGAATTTTCTACCTATTCCTGGAGAAGTCCAGTTTTGTTTCATAGAATGTGTATTTGTTATTTGCACATTGCTGGGATACCATACTCACTTCCACAACTAAAGGTGGGAAGGTTTGTGCTGGCTGTCAGTGGTGTTTGTCCAGGGTCGACTCCAGGGCAGGCATCACATAGTAGAAGTGGTAGAGGCAGAAAGCTGGTGACTTAATGGCACAGAAGCAGCGTAGAAAGTGAGGTGCCAGAGATACACACTTTCCCTCCTCAAACCCTGACCCATCTCTCAGAAGAGACACATTAACAACTCCATCCCAGGAACTCATCAGTGGATAAACAGATGGAAAATCCTAGAAGCCCTATGATAAACTCACCCTCTAAACACAAGAGCCTTTGATTGAAAATTTACATCTAAATCATAAGCTTCACTATGGACTTATGTTTTGGTTCTGTTCCTTGATCCTTTCTGATTTTTCAGTTAATCCTGATATGATAAGAGTTAAGGGTTAAGAACTTTCTTTTTATGTTGCTCTCTATGGATTATACACATATTTGACACATGTACAGATACACTTATCATGGAAGTTTCTCTTCTTCCACTGAAATGCTGTGGAATTTTCTGGAAAGTCAATTTTCCACATATGCATAGTTCTCTGGGATCTCTATTCTTGTCCTTTCACTTACCATATCTGTTTCTTTTTAAAAATGTTTAAATTTTATTTGGAAGAGAATAAAATCAAGCAAGATAAAACAGAATAAAGCCAATCAAAACAAACTAGTGTGACACAAAACTTCAAAACAATAGGAAATCAATAGTTGTCTTAATATGTCTTGTCTTCCAAATAGCTGCAGATACCTTCAGACATGGTAAAAATCAAACAGAACAGAATAGAACCAATAAAAACCAAACAAAGAATGCAATAAAGACTTAAAAACAAGACAGGAGTAAATCCAAAATGGCTACCATAATATAGCTTGTTATATTTGAAATAGCTGCCTATGCCTTTGAATATAAGAAAATCAAACAAAATAAAACCCAACCCAACAAAACAATGGAAATGATACATGAATTCAAAACAAGAGAATAGGGAATTTAACAATGGCTACCACTTTCACAAGGAGAGCCCCATAGATGCCACACTGCATACCAGTATCCTCTGAGTAGATGATCAGACCATGGGCCCTACACCTGCAAAGTCAGTGAAACACCAAACACAACAGGCATCCAATCACATTTCACCTCAATAACTCTCATCACAGCCTGCGTTTGTGAAGATGGGCCAGTCACGTACTGGTGGTGAAGGTGATGGTGGTGGTAGTGGCAGTAGTGGCAGAGGATGTGGCTCTTCTTGTTTCCCAGCCCACAGGACAGAAGGGACTGGAATGTGCCTATCTATTCCTGGTGGCAAAAACCTGCACAAGGAGAGGTTTTTCCAGAGGACTTGCTTCTTCTTGAATTCTTGTTCTCTTCCCCCACAGTCCATGAATGGCATTGACTCATGAGATAACCCTGGGATCTGAATGTCCCCTACCTTACCTCCACTGGTGGCAGTGGCCCGGGCATGGCACTGGTTCACAGGGAAGGCTTGCTTCCTGGTGATTTCTTGTTCTTTTCCCCCATAGTCTGCAAATGGTGCTGACTGAAGGTCTGGTTGTTGCCCTGGTGGTGGTGTGTCACACATAGTGCTTGTTCCCAGGTAGGGCTTGCTTCTTGGAGAAATCTTTCATTACTGTTGCTTGGATATAAACATTTTTCTTCAAATCTTTTTTCAGTTGCCCTTAGACACTGACTACCTCTTTTATGATCTCAGCATTACACCACATATATCTAAGTATGTCTGAAATAGATTTTATAGATCTCAACATGTTGAGTAAAACTGAGATTATTTCCTACAACACAGAGAATATTGAGATAGAAAACTTGCATATTATGTAGCCTACTGAACTCAGATTCATGCTGCTGTAAACGACAAATGATTTGCCACAGAGGGCTCGTGCATGTGGTGTGTATGTGAGGTAAGAAATCCTCAAACATCTTTCAGGGAGTGTGAGAAAAGAAGAGCAAAGGAGAAGGGCTCACCGATGTCCTGCTGTCCAAAAAGCAATCACGATAGCAAACCTAGTTTACCCACCCTTTGGAGGTTGAGTGCCAGAATGTAGTGGATCACAAGTTCAGGCACATTAAACAGCTGTTTGATCTAGGGTTTAGGTCAGAATATGCTGCTGTGTCAGCTGAGATGGCATTGTGAGTGGGAACCTGTGTGGCAGTCATCTGGACAGAGCACAAGGATGACCCAGACAGGGCATGCCAGTAGAAACCAGAGTCCAAGAGTCATGGTTTATGTCTGTGTCCCCCCGGCTTCATGAGTTTGCATGGTGTATTTGTGATTCATTCATTTTCTAGTGGTTGGATTGATGGTGTCAGTGCTCCACCCACATAGGGCTGGAGCCAGGATGTGATGTAATGGCAGGAAGAAGGTATATCTTTCTGCTTGATGGTTTGAGCTTGCTGTTTGCAGCCACCATGAAAGGCAGCCCAGCCATGCCCACCTGTCTTGGAGCCAACTGAGTTTGGACTGAAGCCTCCAAAAACTGTAAGAAATAAACCTTTCCTTTCCTAACTTGGCCATCAGGTATTTTGTCTCAGCGATGAGCATAAAGTAAGTAATAAGCCAAGCCATCCAGATGGCTGTGTGTTTGGCCAAAGAAGGCACCCTCTGAGACCCAAGCAGAGGTATTGAGCTCTCAGATGAGCAGAGAAGGCCCTTCACAGGAATGAATGCCTGGCAATGGCCAGTAATGCAGGATGAACAGTAACAACACTTACTTGCTGGGCTCCTAATGTGGGCTCTGCATGCTTTGTTATCTCAGGGGACCTCACCTGAAAAACACCCCTTCAGCCTCACAGCCCAGATCAATGGCATAGTGGGCAGGATGAAGTGAGTGTTCCTCTTGTTGTCTCTGAAGACAGCGCCTGACAACAAATGATAAACCTGAGGGTTTGTAGACAGGTTCCCCTAGAATCTCCCTGTCAACCATAGGCATTTTTTGGTGGAGCTGGAGGCCCTTGAGACTGGAAAGTGGTCCATCTGACACTCTAGGACATGTTGAAGGCCTTAGAAATGATCGACATGCGAATCCCATGGAGGACTTGGAATGGCAGCTGGCTCCTACAGAAGCAACACTGCACAACCCAGGGAGTACGGCCCCCTCCTGAGGTTAAGGCTCCATGACCAGGACAGTCCCTGTAAGAGTTCCCTGGTATTGCATGAGAAGCCTTCTATTTGACAGAAGGTGCAGGTGGAGCAGCCCCTAGCCCAAGGAGGCGGGGTCTCAGGACCATCCATCTCTACCTGTAACACATGTATGCAGCCTACATGGCTGTGGAACATCAGAGCTGGTGAAATAATTCAAATAAAAGATGAGTGAAACTGTTCCAATGTGGCTGCTACAGCTATGGGACAATGGGGCTGATAACACAAAGCTGAGCCCACAGGAGGTGTCCCAAAGGCTATCCCAGACAGCACTCCTTCTATATGACAAGTTCTACAGAACATGCCAAAAACAGCCTGTGAGGAATAAGCAGACTTTGATAAACTGGTTGATGGCAGCAGACTTGGAACAGAGATACCAGGCCATCAAGGTGCTGATTCAGAGAACACGGCCTCACCACAGAGACTGGGGTCTGTTATGTTCAATGTCATGGCTGGGGGTGGGTGACAGGGAATCAAGGAGCATAATGGGATGCAGCCCCACTTTGTATTCAACAGGTAAAGATGGAATTGTGGCACCCTACTGTGGCATAAGTACCACTTGACCTGTGTAACCATGTATCACTGAAAAATGATAGAAACACTTGGGGTAGCAACAAGCTCACCAGAGTGATATCCACTGATTAGCTAGCTATAGCAGCCTCATAAGTCAATGAGCTGCCTATAAACATGGGCCATGTGCTGCCTATAAATATCCACACACTGAGCAGGAAACTGCACCTTGGGATTCCCATATATCCAGGGCACTATCAAACCCATCATCATAAACACAGTGCCCTATTGGAACAGTGTACTCTAGATGCTACCATTCTCAACAGGTGCCACCATACTCTACAGGTGGCCTGATTGTTTTATCTGATGGCTGGGTTGCTACCAGGACCAAGGGTATAGATCCAGTCTTCCAGGTTGAAACCCTTGGTAACACGGAGTCCAGGCCCTGAATCACACTTGCCAGGATTTGACATTGCTAATGGATAAATTTCTCAAATGCTAAACCACATGACCCTTGCTTTACTAAACACAGCAGAGGAGGTACTTGTGCCCTCTTGCATGTAGAATGTGGCATTGATGTCACTGATCACCAGAGGCAGGAGCAAGAAGCCTTGCAAGAAATGGATGTGAAGTTCTCTGCCCTCCAGGTGGCACAGCAGAACCTGCTCATCCAGTACTAGGAATGCTTGGGATCAACCTAGCTCTGTGTGGCCATAAGCTGTGCTGTGGTGGCATTAGTAGTTTTATGCCTTTACCTTTATTATCTTTGTGTGCACAAGTCCACCCGATGGGTCACTTACAATAAGCACAGGTTCCCAACTTTGAGGGGGTGGGATGTGGGAAACCACTTCACACTGCTTCAACATCCAGAGGTTTGGAGGACCAGTAAGGACATTTCCCCACCATTTAACATTAGCACACCATGGTCACAGATATATAAGCAAGACTTAGCATAGACAACTGTGCATGTGTCACGCTTGTGACGGTGCACAAAAATCTAATGCCTGACAAGGGTCAGTATATATGGGCTGGATAATAAAGATGCTTGCTTACTGCTGCTGCTAATGTTGGTTCTGTGTTGTTTCTTCTCCATAGTGATCTCACCTTCCAAAATACCCCTTTATCTCCCAAACTCTGAGAAAATCTCATGCCCCAGACACAGAGAACTTCAATACCAAACCAACCCACAGGCCCTGTGCCCTGTCCCCAGGCACTCATCACATCCATAATCCCAAATCCCTGGTGGACACAGCTGTAGAGAGGATACTGAGTTTCATTCTTCTACCCTGGCATCATTTCCTAAGCCCTGTGATGGACATGTGCCTCATTTCCACCCCTGTGCCCCGCAGGTCACTGAGGGTCTCAGCTGTTCTGACTTGGACTAGAACATGGTTCTCCAGGCAGCAGATGTGCGATTCCCCAGCTTGCTCCTCATACCATGGTCTGAGGGGAGTCATTCCCAGGCCAAAGGCCCAGGGAAATAGCATCTCTTGGCCCCACTTTCACACATGGCAGCCAAGTACCTGGAAACGTGGCCTCCCTTGCTCCCTGAACCTGAGGGAGGTCACTTGAACTGGTATTGTGGCACATGGCAAGCTGAAGCACAGGATCAGTGCCAGGCAGCATGGAAAAATCCAGGTCCCTGTGTATGGTGCCATGTGGGAGCTGAGCATCATGAGGAGCATCCCAGAGGTGACCTAAGGTGTGGTCCTTGTGTGATGCATGTGTATCTGGATACATAGGGAGACAAATGCAGATGCTCCTGTCTAGAGGAATCTAGGTAGACACAGTACCTTTGAAATGACTCAGGACATGGACAGAATGGAATCTGGCCAAGGATAAAGGCTGGGAAAACCAGATTATGAAGCACATCCTTCAGATCTGGACCACACTTTGGAAACCAAGTAAGTAAGGGAGCTCCAGCCCAACTGCGTCTGGGGACAAATTTCTCCGCACTGGGGCCATGCATGCCTTTCCTGTGCCAAGACCACTGACTATGTTATAAGGACTGGCAGTATAGTCAGCCTGTTAGTGGCATGTCTCTGGACCCTCAGAAGCTGGACATCACCTGGACAGGTGATGGGCTCAAGTCCCACCTGTGTAAAATGCACACATGGAATGTGCCTCTGTCCCATTGGTCTCCCACAGGTGTGCAGGTCAAGAACCATGGGATCAGTTCTTTTTAGCTGGCCAGCTAGTTGCCAGACTGCCACTGTGTTCTCACCTTCCTGCCCTCTGGCTACACAGTCACAGCACCTGGGTCCCGGTGTCCAGTGAGGCTTTAGATGAGTGTGCTCGGTGAGGCAAGCATCTGTGCAATCAACAATGGGCTGGCTGAGTTTTGAGAGGCTGCAGAGAGGGGAGAGAACCCCATGTATTTCATTCCCCACCACATGGATTCTGGGGTCATAAAGTAGAGAGTAGGGTTACTTCAAGTCAGATGTCATTTTTCACAACAGTTTTCTATCCCATGACCATTTACTGGAAGGCTGTGTGTATGTGACAGTCCCGTATATACAGAATACATAAATGTATACTGAAGGGCTTGTTAAGCATCTCCAGCCAGACTGCCTGGCAGTAGCTCAGCCATGGAAGCTCAGTAGGAGAGAACTAGGGAGGGAGGTGGAGGAGGACCAAGGGCTTTTTCCTGGAGACAGCAGTTACAGAAGGGATGGGGGCTCATTTGGCTATCTCTGTCAGAGCCACTTCTAAGCCTTTATTCTGAGGCCAGAGAAGAGACGTCAGTTTTGATCACTTTGCTAGAAATCAGGGGTCTGAGCAGAGCTACAGAGGCAGGGCTTGGGAGCCAGACTGTGGGCTCCTCCCGATTTGCCTGTGTTTGTTTTTCCCTTTCTGTTCCATGACACAGTCATCACCTGCTATTGACAGTGAGGTTTCACTTGTCTCCCCAAGAGTGAGCTGCTTCTGGGGATCTCGGGTAGCCAGCACACAGTGAGATCTCTATGTGTCTCTGTTAGATTGTTCCTAGAGCAAAGTATAAAAGTGAATGCTCCTATAATAGGAAGATTAGTTCCAGAAATTCCATTAGCAAGGACTTAGCCTGACAAGAGCTGGGACTTTGTTCTCAGGCTTGCTTCTGCTTGAAGGACTCCTTGCCAGCCATGCAGAGGGTCTGCTTCCTGTTGAGATTTTTCATTAGTTGCTCTTTTTCTCCTGACATCTCAGATGTAGGTTTCCTTTCTGTGTATTCCTTCATAGTTTATTATGTATTTTATTGCTATTTATACTATATACTGATTACATTGATAATGGGCACATGGTACATTAAATGTGCTGAAAAGAAATTAGGCCCTATGTGGTGCATTATAGTACAACCCATGAAGCAGTGACTGTTATCAAATTTTCTTGAACTGACCAGCTATTTTATGCCACAGCCATTGCCAGCACAAGCCCCAGCTCAATCTAGGGTGTCCTTTCTTTATGGCCAATGCAGTAGGTAGAGATGCACAGTTTGACAGCTTAGCACCATTTGGGCTGGTGTGAGTGTTTGTGTGGGGTCATGTAGGAACTTGGGACAGCCTGGTGGAGGTCATGTGTTCAGGCTCTCATGGACACTAATCAGATGGTTTCTGCAGTGTTGATGGGCACAGACTCAGCCCAGGGGGCAGTCTGCAGCCACTACCCTTCATGCATGCTATTTGGGAATGGAACAGGGCAGGGCTCACTGTGATGGGTTTACTGTGACTCACCTTCCCAGCTCACCTTGATGAGAGGTGGCAAAGCATGTGGGGTGTCTGAATCTCAGGGTCCAGTGTGTGAGGAAGCTCAGTGCAGAGCCTATGTCATACATGCATGTTAGTTGGTCCTGAAAGAAGGTCACTCAACTGACACAAGTGCAGAATGTTACTGACATCTCATAAAATGACCCCTGGGCACAGCCTGGAGAGAAAGAGCAACCAACCATATTCTAAAGCTGGTCAGCCAGACCATAGCAGTAGATTTGGAGTTGGTTTATTAAAAATGCCTAGTGAAACCATTTGAGGTATAAAGTCTCTGTAATCCCCATACTCTACCGGACTAGAGCAAGATGATCACACACTGGAGCTCAGACTCAGCAATTTAGCTGTACAGTGAGACACAGTGTCAAATTTAAAAATCAAAAAGTAAAAAGGGCAGAGGATGTAGCTCTGTGAGAAGAGCTAGGTGCACTCTCCTGTAAAAATAGGAAATTTACACATTTGTAAAGAAGCTGAATCAAAAGGATTCTACAACTTCCACAAGGCAATATTGAACCAAATTTCCCCAGTGTCCAGTATGTTCTGAGATCTAGTATTTTGTAACAGAAACTCAATTAAGATGTAGAAAATGTTCATTCATCTGTAAGAAGCAGAGCCGGGGCAGTGTCATGCTCTTCAGTGGTCTGCTGGGATGTCATGGGGATGCACTGTCCCCAAGGGGACACAGGAGCTTGTCCAGCTGCATCAGAGGTCGCCATGGAGCTCTGTGCCCAGACACTGTGTATATTCAGAGCCATGGACAGGAACAGGTCCTATACTAGCTCCTATGACTGAGACCTAGAAACTCCACTGCTAGGATGCTAACTCAAAAAATGACATTTAAAAAGGTGGCTGTTTCTTATGGCATATTGGATGACAAGACTGTGTCCCTGTGTCCTACATGCAATCCCTGAGGAGCTGTTCTCTACACACACTCCCCACCCACAGGCTTAAACACTCAGGCTGACCCTAAGATGAGATAGGAGGAAGAGCACCTGGGAGGGAGGTCACAGTTCCTAGATGGAACAATAGCCACAATGTCATTGCTTTTATTATTCACTCATATTTTATTGCATATTTAACTATAATATGTATTTCTGGTCCAAGAAAAAAACATGGGTAATTAATTGAATATGTGAGAGATGAATCAAGGATATTTATCAAACATGCTTTCCTTTTTAAGAATAAAGTAATATTAAAAAGTCACTTCCAGCATCACCTGGTCCAAGAGAAACTTGATTATATTGATGTGGAAAATGTAGCAGAGGTAAATTAGGAGGACATAAGATCAGTGGTGGCTGGGATGGACCATGAGGGGAAAGAAAACAAAACTGCTTTTTGTACAAAGTTGAGGAAACTGTGGTGGAACTGGACATTAGTGAAACTTGCACAACATTGAGTATGAACACAATGACACCAAGCTGATTTTTATAAACAAGACCCAAATCTTAAAAACTTTATTTATATTGTTTCCACCACTGACATATCTCTGGGAAATAAGGGTAGCAGTGAATACAATAATAAGTAAATCTGGAAGAGAGGTGAATGGCAGGTGTGGATCAAGAGCTGCCCACAGGTAGAGCTCAAGAGATGACTCCTGCTGGGGAGCCACCAAGATGACCAGCTCTGCAGCTGGTGGACAAGGGTATCCAGGTGCTGGTTCAGAGCTGGTGAGGTAGCTGCAGGTGGACCTGGAAGGAGCTCTGCAGGTGCAACTTCAGCATGAGCTGAAACAGGACCTGTAGTTTCAGGATGAGAAAAGATCACCAACTGTCCATGACTTCTCAGGGAAAAACTGAACCACAGTCTGTCAGAGGCAGCCATGTGCACCAACACAGCCCAGAAAAGCCTCCCAGACTGCATACCACACTGACTGCTGAGGGTCTCTTGCTCCTGGCTCACCCAGCATCTGGGCACGTTGCTGAGTTCCAAGGCCCATCCCCCTCCCCAGAAGCCTGCATGCTATACCACAGGGCACCTTACCCTTGGACTGAGGCTTGGTGGCCTCAGGAGGCTCCAGCTGGTCCAGGAGAAGCTCAGCCTGGGGATCCCCATGACAGTAGAGTTGCAATGAGGAATCAAGCACAGAAGAGGTGGACCTGCGGGAGAGAGGGAGGGAGCAGAGTGAGAGGCATGACCTTTCCTCTCACTACATGTGCAGCTGACCTGTAAGGAGGGGTGCCTGGCCTTATGTCAGGTCTGTACAGCACCCAGCACCATCCTCTTCCACCCAGAGAGGCTCCTTGGGAAAGCAATCTCCAAGAGAAGGAGACCTTTCTCAATTGTATCACATCCCTGCTTTCCTCAAGGAAGCCTGACACAATGTTTCCCTGCCCCTATCCATTGCAGGTAGGCTTGGTGAAGGCAGAGACTGGTATGTGCAGTGTCCTTACATTCAAGGGCTCAGGGATGCTGCTCCCTGAATATCTGAGAAATCAGTGGTCAGTTGATGTCTGTCCTGCCTCTCTGCAGTCTCTAGCTCAGGAAGCGATGTGTTACCCACTTCTCTTTTCATCTGTAGACCTTCTCCTGCATGGTCTGTACCCATATCTAGAGGGGCTGGGACCCAAAACAGTTCCCTTCAAGTGAGTCATATCTGTTCGGCTGCCAAGGGTGACTTCGTGGACTCCAAAGAATATTGAAACTCAAAATGGCAGAGGTTGAACCTGCTCTGCTTACTGGATCTTGGACAATACCCAGATAAGTGTCTGAACACAGTGTGTCTTCATGTACATTTTTGGGTTGTTGACACTTGTCTGCTTTTCCATGACATCTGACAGCCATGGATGCTTTGCCATACTCAAGATTTCCTGCCTTGAACATACCCTGAACCCCATAGAGTAATTCTTCAATCTCCTTTCCAATGAATAGAACATCTTCCCCCAAGTGGGGGTCAGTGAGAAATTGGAAAGTCATCCTCAGGAATCAGCACTGCCTCGGAAGCAGGTCTTCATGGGTCCCACACCACAGGTAACCACTTGACATGGAGCCCCCATTTCACCTTCATTGACCCTGCAGTCTGGATCCACTCAGCCCTCCACTGTTCAGAATTTTAAACGGGCTGAGATAGGTGCTTTCACATGGCTAGGATCTCAATCTGAAGTGGCCAAGTCCCAGAGGGCTGTTAAGGTATGACCTAAACTTCCCAGCACCTGGAACTGTGGGGTGGAGATGTTGGATTTGGAGGGAGGGGTCCAGGAAGGAGGGTGCAGTACTGGGACAGCTGTCAAGGAAAGCCAACTCCAGAGGCTCCTTCAGGCTGTGAGGCCCATCTGCCTGCACTGTGCTTGCTGTAATGCCCTCTGCCAGGTTCTCTGCAGGCTGCCTTCTGATCTCTGATAAGACAGTGGGGAGACATGGAATTTGTGTCCTTCACATGGCTTCTCAGGAGGGTCTGGGGCTGAAGCAAAGCCCACACTCCAAATGGTCAACAGAGGCTCATGGTCCAGAGGTCACCAGGGGGCCAAGCAGAAAAGGGATTCTCATATTAAAAGTCATGTTTCACAGGGGACACTTAAAATACTAGCATGGATAAAAAAGAGCTCAAAATAGGAGAGGTGTAATAGAACTCTATGAAGGAATAAAACCTATGAGTTAAATGATGGCCCCCAGTTTAGAGATGAGAAAAGGATGCTCGGGGCTGGGTATTTGGCTCAGCGGTATAATCACCCACCTTGCAAGCAAGCAGTCATGAGTTTGATCCCTGGTAATAACAAAAAGACAAAAAAAGAAAAAGAAAAAAAGAAAAGGAGGCTCATTCCAGATATCCAGGTCCATTAATGTGTCCCCACAGAATGTTCCCAGGGTTTCTGATGAAAACTCCCCAGAAAGGAATTAAGTTCCTCTTCCCTAGCCATGGAAGGCTGAGAAGCTGTATTCACTGCCCTCTTCTGGAATTCATTTAGCCCAGAGGGTCCTGAAATAGGAACTGAGATGCATGGAAAAACTCAGTGAAACAAGTGCCAGAGAAATGGACAGAGAAGTGTGGGCCTGACATATTAGGTGAGCAACATCTTTGGTGAGATTGTATTATAGTTAGGTTGCATTATGTATAAGATTTGGGGCCAGGGTAAAAAGGCACCAGCTAATGGTCCAGGGACACCAGCCCCAGAATTGACAATGAAGTGCAGTGGCATAATTAAATCATGATAGGAAATGGAGTCACTTTGTGTCTATGTCCCCTTTCTCCTGCTCCCATCGATTTGTGAACAGTGACCTTGCCTGTGACAAGGTAGAGGGAGAATAGAGAGGATATTGAGGTTGAGAAGCTGCAGTCCAGATTCCTTGGGAGCAGGGCCATGGGCCCCCTGTTTGCCAAGCCCTGGAGGGAGGTGCTGAAAGAGTAATCTGACCAGAAGATTGTCTCTGTCATCTGTGGGCCTCTATAGTCCTTTCCACCCACACACCTTGTACCTGAGCCAGCACCTGTTGTGGGTCCCAGAGTCTGGATCAGGGCCACGGCACACAGGGCTCAGCAAGCAGCTCCAGATCGATGTCATATGTGCAGCTCTGTTGGGGCACAGCCCAGTGCCTAGCAAGAAGCCAGAGGCTCTGAGACACTACAGGTTTCACTTTGTGAACCCAGATAACATTATATTCCTCTAAGAGAGACAGCTGTGTCTCTAATTGCTGCCCAGGAGGATAGAAAATGACTCTGGAGGCTGTGGATGAATGTGGGTGCTGCCCTTCTCCTCCTGCCAGCCCTGTCCTGGATGGGAACCTGACAGTGGGCCAGGCTCACAGCTTCCCAGCACCTGGTATATCCAGGAGGATCTGCCCTCTGTGCCTGTCCTCAGACCGCCTCACACTGATGACCTAGGATGGAAGTTGTGCAGGGGGACTCACAGTGCTGGCCAGGCCTTAATTTACCTGTGCTGGACTCGGTGTCTCTGAGTGGCTGATGGCTGACCCTAGCTACAACTGTCCTGGGCTCCCTCTTCTCTCTGGGTGTCTGAGGGATCAGGACAGTGAGCCCTGTCCTTTGCTGCCCTTCTCAGTTGGACAATTGCCAACAATCATCCTGAAGCATCTGGGACAAGAGTACCATCTTCTCAGTCATTCCCACATGGTCTCCCGATGTGGGGTCCTGACGCTTGGCCCTCAAGTGCTGTGAAAGCAGCTCAACATGTGACCTGTTTACTCTCTCGAGCCAACTGTTTGTGAAGGCCAACTGTCACCAGACCAAGGTGTCTGGTGACCTGAGCCTTCAGAGTTCTGTTTGGACCTGTTGCCAAGGAAGTGAGGTCACATGCTGGGGTCCACAGTTGGACATCTCTCTCTGATTCCACCTTTCTTTTTATTGTGGAACAAAACTGTGTCCTCCTTGGAAACAGCAAGTAAAACCTTGAAAAGTGATTGTGGTTTTAGACTTTGCTGCACTTTGAAGATTTTAATGCAACAAATCTGTAGATGCATTAGATGTGTCAGGTTGGGTGCCAAATATACATCTGTATTCTAAGGGTACATTGTCACTGAGGATGAGGGACTCAGTGTCTTCACTTAGAGATCTGTCACATTTTATGATAACTTGTTTCCTGGGCTTACATTAGTTTCATTTCAATTTCATTAGGGAGCATGTATATGTTCCCAGAATATCTATAATAATGTTCCTTGAATGTTTCATGTTATAACCACAGTACATCCAGGGGAGCAGGATTCATAGCAAGTTTTACTCTCACGTGTCTATGAATGATTACTTATTCATTCTTAGATGTTTACCTCAGCCACACACTGTAGTGCTCCATACTGTGATATCCTGTAAGGGTGGACAGCAGGTGGTGAGGGCAAGGGGAGGTTTTGCAAGGCTGTGGACATCATCACCCCATGGTAATGAAGGACACATGAGCATCACTGCTGGAGAACTATTCTTCTAGCTGCTGCTATCACTTCCTGTCCTCGCACCCCAAAAAGACCATGGGCTTTGTGTCCCTGCTGCATAGTTTTCCTTTCCTAGAACCTGTTCAGTTGTGATGCTCATTGATTGGTCTCCTTCAAGTAGTGTCTCCATCCTGGGATTCCCCTGTGCTGCCACAACAAACTATAATGGGCTGATCCAACTAGGTGTGACTTGTTCATGCACCTGTCACCCATCTCCTGATGGCCATTTGTTCTGTTTCGGGGTTGACCCTTGACAATAAGCTGCCACAGCCATTTTTATACATGTGTTTGAGTGTATATTGTCTTTTATTTCAAAAAAAGTATTTAGATGTGAAATTCCTGGATCATATTGCTAGTGTATGGCTAACTTAGGGATTATTAAACTTTCTTTGCAAGCAGTTGCCTGAAGCAGAATTAGGTGGCTGCTTTTTGGTTTATTATTATTATTATTATTATTATTATTATTATTATTATTATCTACTATGCTATGCTATGTTATATTATGTTGTATGTCAGCGAGGATTTTGAAACATGTTCAGTGTGTTTTCAGTGCTTTCTGATTTGATTGTGTATAATCTGCATGAGAAAATTTAAGAATTTCACATAACTCTGAGTAGTTTGTTTTAGAGAAAATTTAAAAAGGAAAACACAGTCAGTGATGTTGGTGCACACCTGTCATTCCTTTTCTCAGAAGGTTGAGGCAGGAGGATTGTTGTGAGTTTGAGGTCATCTTAGTTGATAAGGTAAGACCAAGGCCAGCTTGAATTGAATTGCAGAACCCTGTATCAAAAAAAGAACAACAACAACAAAAAAAGATAATGGAAAAGAAATAAGATAAAAATGAAAATTCAGAAATTGCCTGTCAATAGAGAAATCAAATCTTTGTGATTTTTTCTTGCAAGTGTACTTTAGTCAGCACACCTAGCTTAAGGTTTCCCATCATGTGGACATTGATCTTCTCCCAGGTTTGTGTTGTTTCAAGTTTTTGAATGTTTTACTGGGATGACTGCAGATATGCTAATGAATATACTCTCCTAGTATTTGGGTAGCTCAGTATGAGAATTATTTTATCATTGTGGGTTTTTTCTCTGTCTTAGCATATTTAGAACAGAGTTTATTTAGTGGATTACTGCTTTCTTTAAATAATAAAAAGAGCCATATAAATATACTCTGTTTAAATCTATAAAATAGTAAAAATAATTATAGATTAATAGTAATTAATGTACCTTTCATAGTGATTTCTGGGATTTCTTAATGATTGATATTTTCATACATTTGTAGACTTTTGTGGTTTTTTTTTTAATTTTAACACATGGTCTCATCAATTTTCTATGTTTCCCAGGTGAGGCTTAAATCTTTCCTCATCCTTCCTCACTTTCCCAGAGTGATGGGATTCTGTAATCCTTCTGTATCCTTAGTTGGCAATTGATCACAGTGTTGTGTGTTCACGGAATAAAAATTTGACTTTGCTCTTTAGACACTTCGTAGAAACAGTTGACCTAGTTAACCTCTCTACCACCTTCCTAGCCTGCAGTTTCAGTCACAGTGAGTAGGACTGAAATCCCATTAACAGTGTTGATAGATTCTCTGCTTTTTAACTGCAGTCAGCAAGCACTTCAGAATATTACTCCAAATGCCTTCCACACTAGGACTGAGGTGTGGTGTCCTTGGAGCACATTCTCTTTTTCTCTGATCCCTCATGGAATTTGATGACTGTTGAAGCCAAATCACAAGAAAAGTATGAAGGTTAATGCTATGTGGGGCATCCCGCATCCCCACCCATCATCACAGTGTGTCTTTTCTTCTGTTAGCGCTCTTTCACTCATTGCATTGATTTCTACAATTTTCATAGAAGAGGTCAGGTTTGGTTAAGTATTTCCTAAGCATTACTTCTTTTCAATGAATTTTGAAATGAATTGTGTAGTTTGCATTTGGAGCTACAGTTTGTTTGTAAGACATATGTTGAGTGGGCACATTGATCTTATATCCTGCAAGTGAAGTGAATTGTGAATTTGTACTTCAAGGTTTTCAATGGAGGTTAGGTTTCTTATGTACAAGGTTGCATCCTCAGGAAAACAGAGACAACACTTAATTCTTCCTTTCTGATTTGGAAGGATCTGGTCTCTTATGCTAGACTCAGTTCCATGGCTAGGACTTCGGGTAGTATGTTGAAAAGAGTTGCAAGCCTTCTTTTCCTTCATGACACTAGATGCAAAGCTTGAAGCTTGTCAGTTTCTGAGTTGATGTCAAAGATGGGATTGTCAACACATAATCTTGTCATGCTGTGTTGAGGTCCATTCCTCCTACATATGGTCTCTGAATGATTTTTATTGGCAATCAGTGTTGAACTTTTGAGGTTCTCAAAGCTATTTTTCCAAATTCATTGAGGGCTTAACTGTGTCTCATGCTGTGAATTTGTCAAGTGACACTGAATGGTTTGTGTGAGCAGGATTATTCTTGCACCACTGAGATTGAGAGCAGGGTTGATCATGGTGGTTAATTTTTGAATATGATGGTGAGTTACCCTGGCAAGGATTTAGCTGAACATTTTTGTGTATGTTCATTAGGAATATTGATCAACAGAGTGTTTTAATTTACTCCAATTTTTTAACACATTATTGTCTGGCAAAATCTGAGTGACTTTGTCATCTAAAAGAGGTTGGTTATGATTTTTTCCTTCAACTTTCTAGAAGAATTGAAAAATCATTAGTATTTATTCTTTATTATACACTGGATAAAATTCACCAGGGCACTTATCGTGCCCTGGCTTTGTTGTTGTTAATAAGCTCTTCTGAGGTTTACCCATCACCTGTGCTTCTCATTGCTCTGTTCATCATTGTGTTTTCTCCTGATGCCTGTGGTTCAGGGACATCAGTGGACACCACATATCCATTTAGGGTCACATCTCATTTTACTTTTGTATCTTCAAACTGTCCCTAGTGAATGTATTTTTGTGAGTAACTCCTTTCAGTTACTTAGTCTTTTAGTGCACACTGTTGTGGGGTGTGGTTACTGCTGGAGGAAAGTATGGTTGTCAGGGCCCAGTCACTTGTTTCAGGCTTCATACCCTGATCTGGCTGCAGTGTCCCCATCTCCTGACCTGTTCCTTGTAGGCACCTGTCTTGCTCCAAGCTGTGCTGAGTCCACATGTGGCAGTTGAGTTCTGCACCTGGGTGGAAGACATTCAGTCAAGGTGGGCTCTGTAACAGGCTGACCTTCTTGTACAGAGCTCCCCTGAGTGAGACAGGGGGCCTCAGGCCTGCAAAGAGGAGCTCTGGCACCAGGGCCACTCCATCCCTCTCCTGTCCAGCGTGCAGTGTGTGCTGCTATGCTGAGAAGTGGACTGATGAATCAGCAGACTTGACCTGGGCCTTTCTTTCCCATTGTTCCTGCTAAGTGCCATAGTGTCCTCCACCTCTGCCCGGTCCATCTTCCCCAACCTCAGAATTCTACAGATATCTGAGCAGCCTTGGCCTTCCCTTCCAGGCTCCAACTCTACTTGGAGACTTCAGGTGTGAAATGTATGACTATGCAACTCAACCTGTATACATTTAACCTGGAAATTCCGATTCTAAGGCTTCATTATAAAAAACAATAATGACAGACACCCGTGTTCTGTTCTTACTCAGTATGAATAATTAGAAACTATGAATGTACCACAGCAGAGCTAGTCAGTGAATTATAAAATTACAGCCACTGAAAATGCTGAAAGAAGGCCATGTCCCTGGTTTTACCTGAGATGACAGAGAGCTTGTGGCCTGTCCCTCTCTCCACTCAACAGTGAAGTGACACAGGCCCACACAGCAGGTGAGGACAGGAGAGAAGAGGTGGTTGAAGGCAGACCACTCATCCTGGGAGGGAAACCTTTGTGGTTTTTCCGTTTTAAATTTACATTACTTTATTTATAGTGTTCCATTCAATATTACTTATATTCTTTCAATTCAGTTAAGAAAAATAGTTGGTATTTTCTTGAATAGTTGAGTGAAAATGGATGATTTAATTTTCTTTTAGGTATAATGAAGCATATGCACAGTATAGAAAATTCAAACATCAGTTTATAGATATATAAAATAAGGATTCTTGGCATTCAGAAAGCCTACATACCACTTTTGACTAACTTTTAAAAACACAAATACATGTAGACAACTGGAGCCCCGCTGTGGTGGGGGGGGCACTGCCCACCCCATCCTCAAAGCTGCCATGCTCCTCTGTGCCTGCTACTGCCAGAAGATACATAGAGTTTTCTTCAGAGTCTCTTTGTCCAGTGAAGAGGACATGAATCTTCTCACTGCCAGGCTGAGCACAGAGTTTTCAGTGTACAGAGGAGCTCAGCACCACGTGCCTTACACCCCTTTCCCCCACCACATCCATGCTGTAGCCTTCTAGGATGGGAAGGCAGAGAGCCCAGGATGCAACCAACACTCTGCTTCCTCAGCCCCAAGGACCTCAGCCCCTGGGTCCTGGTCTCCACCTCCACCAGGGGACAAATGCTTCCTTGGGTAGGCTCTCATAGTGGTGTGGGCACACCCTCAGCCCCTCGGGGACCAAGTCCATGTGCCACAATGACCTTTGAAGTCTGTGAACTTTGCTCTTCTCCTTTCTGACTCAGACTGTGGCATAGGAACAAAACAGAGCACTATCATTAGTTTTCTTTTTCTTTCTTTTTTCTTTTTGTTTTGTTGTTTATATAAGCATATATTTAGAACTATGTCTTGAAAAAAATATTTACTTCTCTTTTTACTCCCCAGTTAACTGAGGTTTTACAGATTTCTGCTGCAATTCAAACCCTACGTGCTTGAATGCTGGGAATGCACTCCACAGCTTGGTAGAACGAGGGAAGCAAAACGGGAACTGAACATGGGAACATTTCTGTGCCTTCCAGCATCTGGTACAGCAACACCTGACTCATGTCTTTTTATCCCCAAAAATACAGGCTTTAATAGCAACTGAATCTGCCACTGACAAAATCAGTTTCCTGCATTTATTTCAAACAACCTCATTTCCCTTCAACAAGCTAAGTACATTGTAAAATGTTTCTTATGCCCAAACTTGAAAAATAATTTCCACTAGACAAGAGGCTGCCACCCGTCCTGAAATCATGATGTGATTTTAAGTAAATACATAGTCTGATCCATACTGTGACAGCCACAAGCTGAGAGAGGCAGAGATGGCTTGTGCAGATAGAAACACCTCAAAATTGTCAACCAGCAGCAGCAACAAGCAGGGATGAGAGCCGCTGAACCCTCCCATTTGGGTGATGGAATCCTGTGGTGGGTTTTGTCCTGGGTTTACAGAGGCGGCTCCATAAATCTAGGTTGTTGCTTGGATATCCCTTCCTGCAGTATAATACAAACAGGAAGTTGTATACATGCAGCATTTATTTGCAGTTTTTTTTTTTTGCAGGTATAAAACCTGCATGCACATCATTTCATGCATTGCAGACCCACCCACGGACACTGTTTCCATGTCCTGTAAAACTTCAGTTTATTTATACAACATGCAGAGCACTGTTCTCAACCTTGTTTTTCCCAGACTCGGGCATTTTTGATCCTTTCTTCCAGGGAAGCTAAATTATTTATTTTGAGCAAAGCTTCAAGTGTGTTGCCATGCTTCTGTGTGACATCCTTGCTGCCAGACCTCAAGAAGGCAGTGAGTTGGACCCACTGGAGGTTTAGCCCCAGAGGGACATGGTTTGCTCACCTGTGTCAAGCAGGGCTGCCCATCACCTAAGTGGCCACCCTGGCCTCCAGGTGTCCTGTTTCTGTCCCTGGTGTTGGGGAGCACTGGATTGAAATGGAGACTCACAGTGCCCTGCCTGGTCGTGGGAAAGCCTTTCAGTGTCACTAGTTTGTGCTCCCTGGGCATGCACCTGTGTGGCCCTGAGGTGCAGGCCCATGTTCCCTCCAGCAACCATCCACAGCATCTCCAGACAGCTCTACTACTTCCACCTCACCCCATAATCTTTCCTCACAGAAGGCTGGCACAGTTCTAGGTCACCCAGCACACTTCTTTGTACAGTTGCTAAGCATATGCCTAGAACCACCAGTGCATGGCTCCACCAGTGATAGAAGCCTGGAGTTCTGTCTCTTTGCAGGAGGAGAAGAGAGACAGTCTCTCCACTTGTGTCAACTCCATTACCTCAGTGACTGTGTATTCAGCTTAAGTCCTCACTGTATCTATAGTGAAGGATTTTTCATGAGGGGATACAACAACATGAGCTTTCATATCTGTGCAGCAGCTGAGTGGTACAGTGTCCTGCCTTTCCTGCAGAACTAGCAAATGTATCCTCAGCTAACATGTAAATACTTTTAATACATTTTACATGGCTGTATTATATGTATCTATGGTGGATCCTTTTTTGAGAAATTCTTCTCACCTGATAGTTGTTTGATTTTCTGGGTTGTTTTTATCTGCGGATGAAAAGCAGAGACCCAGTGGCCCTGGTCTGGATCCTGTGACCCCCTCTCCCACAGCTGAGCCCTGGCCCTCTTCCAACCCAGCCCGGTACTCTGTGCTGCCTCCCTGCCCTCCCCCTACACCATGGGAAGATGAATAAGAAAAGGGAAAACAGATATGGGGGACATCAGGTTTTTGTCCTGAGTCCTGCCTTTAAGCAAGGGACAGGGCCTGAGAGCAGATTGTTACACAGTGGCATCTCCACTGAGTCTGCACATTCATTAACCAAGCTGTTACTGCAGCAGTCACAGCAAAGCCTCTTGGATCCTGATACACAGCAATTCTGGGAGAACAGAGTTTATCACTTGTATCAGATAAGTAAGGGCTTGTATCAGATAAGTAAGGCCTTCTATCTCACATGTGTTTTGACGTATTTTGCAAATGTATGTAATGACTCAATACCATTTAGCCTCTTTGGCTTCTGTCACCAAACATAATCATTCTTAGATTATTACACAGTATTTTCCTATGCACAGGATTGTATGCACGGAATCCTAAGATAGTCAGATGTGTTGCTCTTAAATTAACTACTGAAATTATTTGTGAAGTGAATGTACCACTAGCAAGGCAGAAGGAGTCTCCTTCCTGCACTTCCTCACCAACACCAGTGTGTTATGATCTAAAAGATAAAGTCTGCTGTTCATTGCTCTTCAAAAGATAATTACTGATATCTCCTTGTGGGATGAACATTCACTCACCTGATTACTGATAATAATAAGAGACATGTGGAGACTGGAAGCATCCATCTGACTTACAAGGACATGTTGAAGTGAAAAGGGGGGAGGGGAGGCAGGACACATACACCAGCACCTCCCTTCACCAGGACAGGGGATCTTCATGGGTGCATCATCAGTAGCCCATCAGCAGTAGCCAGGGAAACAGTCTTGAAAATAAAGAAAGATGGCCTGTATTAGTCAGGGTTCTCCTGAGAGACAGAGCCCATAGCTTCCAATAGACATAGACACAGAGAGATGTAGATAGAGATTTAGATGATATAGATAGATATAGACATAGATGATATAGATGATATTGATGATGTAGATACAGATATAGATGTAGATATAGATATAAACTGTGGCAGGAGGATCATAGCAAGTCTGAGGCCAGCCTCGACTACACAGCAAGTTGAAAAGCAGCCTGAACCCTGTCCCAGAGAAAAGAAAAAAAATGATTCCTGGGACAGCCTTTCACGACCCCTTCCTCATGTTATAATCAAGTGTAAAATCTCGGCCTGTCAGCCTGACACAGTCTTGGCTTGACCTTGCCTGTTGCTCTCCTGCAGTGTGTCAGTAGATTTAATTTTTCTGAGTATTTTGACCATGGGTGGATTCTTTGCACCACCTTTGACTTGTTGCCTCCTATGCCTCACTCAGCACTTTGTGGCCTCAAAGGGAAGGGCTTTGTTTTTAAAAGTGACCAATACTCACCTGCGTGCAGGGGCCATATTTTCCTCTCGGTTCTTCCACTGATGGGCACTAAAGTGGCTCCCTGTCGTGGCTGTGGAACTTGAAATCAATGTTGTTATCACACTTGTGTGTAGACTATTTTTTGTGTCTTCTGGTTTTGCTGTGTGTTTTGTTTAGACTCTGTGGGCAATTTCATTAACCACTTCCTTGATGGTGTCTTGGTTCCATGCCTTAGAAACCCTGTGTCCACGCTGAAAGGGCGGAATGAAAATTACCCGCAAGTGTTTTGTAGGCATCTTTCATGATTCACAACCACATTCTTGGAATCTTTCAGAGTTTTTCAAGTCCCAAGGGCTTGTCACTGCTCTGGAGGCTACACAGCAGCCAGCTTCTCCAGGCAGTTTACTGAGTCCCTTTCCAAGCTCGATCCCCTTTCTTGCAGCTGTCCCTAGAAATGTTCACAGACACTCCTGGGAAACTTGTCTAAATCCCCTTCTGCAGCTGGGTTGCACCATGCAGGCCTGTGTTGGTCAGGGGCTCTGACACAGACACCTCTGGGTGGCGTCCAAGGCGCTCCACTGCTCAGGGATGAGAAACACAAAGCAATCTGGACAGAGAGACCCGCTGGAAGCCCAGGCCCCTGCAGTGTTCCCTAGACAGCAGGAGGAGGGGCTAGGTCCTCAGGTTCAAGCCGGTTGCGTAGCACCGCCTGCTGGGCGCCTCGGTGCTGTCCTGGAAGATTATCAGATTGGCTGGACAGGGAGCTGCACAATTTGGAGGTCAAAATTGAGGTTTAGCAGCAGGTTACAGTTCCTGAGAATTTCAGCAACCATACCCTTATGCAATCCTATAATTGGTGCTGTTCAGGACTCTTAACATTGTCACCATTATTTGGAGTTCGTGGGGACACATTCAGTTACCTGTGGCTTCTGTGAGGCCAGATCTCAGATTCCTAGAGAAGCTGTCTTGGGATGGGAGCTGGTGTCCGTGCAACAAGCGCACTGATCTGCACCACGCAGGATATGAAAAATCCCAGGAAACTGAAAGTCTGACCGCAGGCCACACAAGGATCACCTTCCTTTGACTCCTTAAACTTGACTCCCACAAATCACTCTAGAAAATACTTCTGGCAGTTTCTAAAATACGGGATGCATTTAGGCTGAGTCTGATCTAATGTGCCTCTATAAAATTTTTAAGCGCTACTGGAGGTTGAACCCAAGGCTTTGCACTGGGGCCACACCAGCCCTGTTTTAATTTTCAGAGTTCCACCAGATCTCGCTGAGCCACTGTCTCCCCAGGCTGGGCTCGCACTTGCGGTCCCTCAGCCTCAGCCTCCCAAAATTCACAGATCACAGTGTATTCCACAGGAAATGGCTTAGGCCATTTACTAAAAGTTTATAAAATTCATTTCAGAATGTATTTATTTGCAATGGTGGGAATAGAACCCAGGGCCTCACACGTGTGAGGGAAGCTCTCTAGGTCTGAAATAGATCCCCAGCTCTAGATCTAAATTGTTGGTCTCATTTTTTCTTTTAACTCTGTGTGGGTTCTTCACATTTGGGCTCTTTTCTTTCTTAATATAGATATTAATATGGCTCTGTTTCATTATCTATTAGTGACAGAGGTTCAAAAATGTGTTATTTTCACTTTTCCTGTGTACCAAATGGCCTCAAGTATGGCAGGAATCCTTTAAGTTTCCTCTCTGCTGGTAGCATGTCGATTTTGTTATGTTCTGAGGCCTTTTAAAAATTTTCTTCTTCCTTTAGTTCTTTGTCTATCTCCCAGTCACTCCATCTGTCTGTCTTTTTTTGTGTCTCTGTTTCTGTCTCTCTATCTCAGTCTTGCTGTCTCTGAATTTAGAGGTCAGACCATATGCCCCTCATTTAGGAATTTGTCTCTGAGCACTGAATGTCACAGCTGTTGCCCCCAGAGTTAGGTAATGTTATGATTAAACAGGATGTGTCCCCAAAGTCTCATGTATTGGGGGATTTATCCCCACTGCAACAGAGGGCAGAGGTGGGCCTAGAGAGCTGAAAGAATTGTGAGAGTGCTCATCTCCTGCAGGGGCTGATCCACAGAGGACATAGCAGGATGGGCTGTTGGGAAGGGAACCTGGCTGGAAGGAGGAAGTCACTGGGCTGCGGGTGTGAAGGTGCATCTCTGCTTGGACTTTTTCCCTTTCTGTCTTCCTCCATGCTGCACTGGGTGAGTAGTTTTCCCGCTACTACAGCCTTGTCGAAAGATGTTTCTACCATGGAGCAAGATGGTCATGGGCTGAAATATGTGGAACCTTTTCTCCTTTAGTTGTGTGTGTCAAGTATTTTGACAGAGCAAGAGAAAAGTGACCAATTCATGCAACTTCAAAGAATCATAGATGTTTGTTTCTTCAGGATGTTAGCACTCCAGTCATCTTTCTCCTGAAAATTCCCAGTGTACTGATCCTACAATAGCTCTAGGAAGTCCTGCAGGAGACATAGATACCATAACCAAAATTACAGATCAGTTCACTTTCAGAAAACAGAAGCAGCACTTAAATGCAGGCATAAAGACCTTCAATGAGAGTATCCCTGAAGAGGTGACATCAGCTTTATAGAACACAAACTGCTACTCATTTATCTGAATTCACTAAAGAGAAAAATTTATAATGGCGTTGCTACAGGGGAAAGAAACTCCTGATCTACTATATCTGGTATGAGTTTGTGCTCTCTAAAATTGAAGCAAAATTTTAGGAACAACAGAATTTAAGAGTAGAACATATTTATTGGGAGAAAGAAAGCTGTCTGAGTGAGAGAAAGGGTCCTGAGTGGGTTGCCAAAGACTGTCTTTTCTAGGGACTTTTATAGAGTAAAATCATTTGGTGAGATGCATTTAAGGTGGGAATACTTGGAACTCACAAGGCAGATGTACATAATAAGTGTGTGGTTGTAAGTTCGATCCCTGGTACTGATAAAAAGGAGGAAGACAAAAAATAATATGGGAGTCAATATGATTAATAGTTCAAGTATGTTGATTAAATTGGGATCAAATGGGGAAGGGAGTCACATAGAAAGCAGACGTTTTTATGCAGTAGTGACCCTTCACTTAGTGGGTTCAGAAGGTGACTCATGACTTCACCAGAATGATAGGAATTATTTAGAATATCAGGCTTTAGGATAGGGATACATTTATTTGAATCATGACTGTTGACTTCCTCAGAGTGCTAGGGAATTATTTCGAATCAATCCTTACAATATGAATACATTTGCTTAATCCTTTATCCTGAAGTCTGACTCCTAGTAAGAAGTGACTGTCTTCCCCATAGTTGCAAGGTATCTGAACTTCTGCAAGGGCTCCTTGGAGGATCTAGCCCTGTCTTGCTGCCAACATTATTTGAATAACTCAGCTCAGTATTGTTTGGAAAATTGAATACAAATGTCTTGTGCTCTGGGTGAATGATCTGGGGATGACTGTGTGCAATGTATTTACCATTTTTGTCCCCTGATTGACATGTTTTGAAATTTAGGTTTACTTTTTCTTTTTATCCTTGAAATCAAATGGATTTGGAAATAAAAAGCCTGAGGTAAATCTCTGGTACAAGCACTCCTCTGTGGATATCAGCACTGAAGGAGACAGCCAGCTCCAGAAGTCTATCATTTGGGATCCTCTCTTGCAAGGAGGGGTTCCTTTCCCTGTTTATTCTTGACTCAGAAGGAGGGCAGTAGAACAAGACTCAATCACTAATGAAGAGGTGGGCTATATAAACTGTCCAACCAGGTGGGCCATGAAAGGTGGTCTCTTAGATCTTTCCTGTATCAGGGCATTATTGACCTGTTGTGAGCACAGTACTGGACATTGAAACCACTCAGTCAGTGGTTTCAATGTCACGTGATCATGACATTAGGAAAGAACCTGGGAGATCTTTGAGCCACAGAATGGTAAGGCTGTGGATGGGAGCCCAGAAATAGGGTGCAAATGGCCTAAACCAGTTACAAGTGGTTAGAAGCAGTTCCGGTGTCTCGATCTTCAGGTATTTAGTTAGCTTCAGCTCCTGAGGTCCTCCAGCATTGGCTGTGGGTCATCCATTGTGCATTTTGCCTCTTTCTGGTGGCAAGAGTGACTCTATCTTCTCTTTGACAGCAGCAGATTCCAGTATCATCTTTGGAATTCTCTGTTGCCTTGGCACCTCCACAAGCTCAGTGAGGGAAGGAGCTTGGCGACACCCTGACTCTGATGCATTTTGTAGCTGCTACAAAAGTAGTGAGGAAGGTCTCTGACTTCATTGCTGTGAGAAGCAGACTTGGAGGGTCTGATGTTTATAAATGTCTGTGATACAGGGCCTTATAGCCACAACTGCTCTCCTTAAACTGGTGCTTTGTTGTATTTAGAGTGATCTCCTAAATTTATAGTATGTTCTTGTTTTTCCATCCTCATCACAGGTGTTGGCAAAGGTACTGAGTATTCAAAGATGTGTAGTGATATGCCTCAGTGGAGGAAGGCTTCCCAAACACCTGGTGAACTGTGTATCATACATGACAATGCAAAAGAATTTTGAACATAATTATTTAGGTGACAGCTCTGCTCACAGACTGTTTGTGAGAACAGCCATTGATTTTTGAATTCTGAGAAAAATGAAGCAGATATGATGAAAGTGTTATCAAGGGCACGGTAAAGTGTGCTTGCTAAGGACAAATTCCTGAATCACCTGCCTGTTAAACTCTGATTGAAAAATGCTAAATTTTATGCATTTGCATGGACACATACACATGGTATCCTTCTGAATGGAAAGGAATAGGCGTGTCATCTCTGAATTAACAGCTGACTTAACAGTTTGGCTGCTAATACACATTGTTTATATATAGAAATTCTCTGCAAAGGACTTTACTAAGTGGTATAAAATAGAAGCCCTAAATAGAAGTTGTGCTGCAGGGATATCCATTGTTATGCATGAAGGGTTTTCTGTGTAGTGTAGATCAGAGTAGTATAGAAAGGATGTGCAAGTGATTGGCATGATACAGGGTGTCAATAGCAGGATTTACAAATGAGAGTATCTTTACTTAAAGTCAAGTAGTTCTTAGGGTAAGCATCAAGTTAAAGTTGGCTTCTGATTTCTTACTTGAGATGAATAATACCAGCTCTAACAATATTCAGTATTCCACATACCTGTTAACCCATGAATTATGTGTTTTGCAATGTAATTCTGTAATTTGCAATGCAATTCTGTAATTTGAAATGTGTGTCTTGTTTCAATGTTTATACATTGTTTACATACACAGTTTTCCATTATCATTTGAGTTATTTTTTATGTACCATATTTAATGTTATTTATGTTTTGTTGTATGAAACTAAATTCAAATTTCAAAATGCTGCTTAAGTATACTAAGAACAAAGGCCTTAATGGCCTAAATGAGATTTGAAGAGATATCATCTGAGGTTTATCAAAGTGATTCATGAAATATTTGGCTACCTCTTTGCTTTGTGGATGCTGGTCCTGCACGCTTCCACTGTGAGCTCTGCTTTAGAAACAGTGCACAGGGACCAATGCAGTGCCTCAGCACAAAAATCAGTGCTCCCATTTGGCTGTGAGTTGCAATCTAGCATCCAAATTGCTTTTTCAAAAAAATGTGTCTATTCATAAAATTAATAACCAAGACATGGAATTAAGTTTTGAAGAATTCATTCTCCATTGAACTGTGATGTTTCATTTTACTTTGTTTAGTTTTGTTTTGTTTTATTGAGGCAGGATTTCACTATGTATATCACTATGGTGCCCACAATTTCTTTGACTTCACAACAGTCCTCCTCTCTCAGCCTCTTGAGTCCTGGGATTATAGATTTGCACCAACTCTGCATTTGATTCTGATTTTATGAGAAAATTTAAGATATCCCAGGCAGTGAGTCTCAGTCTTCCTTTGAGAAATATATGTATGAACTTTTTGGATCATACTTTTATCACTTGGCCACTCAGTAATTATTCCCCTAACATCACTTTGGAAGCACATTTGTTTATCCACTGACTATTCTGAGCGTCATTGGGGCAGTTGCCATTTCAACCAGTTGATTGTTGTATTGAACACATTACAATAGTCACTTTTATATTTCTGGTTATTTGATAAAAACTAATAAAAAGTATGCAATCATTGATTATCTTTTATTTGAATAATTGTACTGCTAACGTCTTACGTATAAAGCCCTAGGCTAAGTGCGATTCCTTTATTCCCAGCATCCGTAGAGAATGAGATCAGATGATCATGGCATTGAAGCTGACTTTGGGAGGCAATTTTGCTAGATGATTAGCAGAATATGTGGCAGTTGTTTTTATACCTGCATTTGAAGTTTAAGGAAACAGGTATGTTTAGGTCAAGAATATAAATGTAGGATAGGATAACTGAATCAATCTGCAAATCAAGGGTTTTTTTTTTTTTGGCTCAGGAAATGTGATTTTCATGCTAATTTGTGCAGCAGTCTTAATGATACCTGTGTTAGAGTAAAACATAGTGCAACATGATGAGCCAGGCCTTCTATTTTCTGAATGTAGTGGCATTAACAAAACTTTTTACTCAATGCTATTGCTGGTGCTTTTTATAGTAAATAAGATAGGGTAACAAAACAAGCAAAAAGGATTATATAAAATTTTAATACTCATACACAAATGAGGAAGCCAAAAAACAAAACAGAACAAAAATCAAATTAAAAAAGGATGAAGAAATAATCTACAGGATAGGAGAAGATTGGATGTTACCCCCTGACAGCTAACATGTAAATCCCATAGAAACATGAAATGAATACACACTTTTCAGAACAGGTACAAATTGTCAAGAAATACCTGAAGAACTATTGAGCATTTATGCACAATAGAGAAATACAAATCAGTACACCATCTCATTGCACAGACAAATCACCACAAGATCAAAAGAACACTCATGAGACAGCAGGAGAAAAGAAACTATAAAACTTTGTTGGTGGAAATGTTAGCAAGTACTTCAACCACTACTGAAGTCAGTGTTCAAAGTATTCAAATGATTAAACATAGTAAGTCCACTAAGTGCAGTGCTTCCATTAGTGGGTCTCATACTCAAAGATCTAAGGACCCACTGCAGTGATTCATTCATATTCCTGTTCACTGCAGCAATAGTCACTTTTCTGTGGAGAGCAGCAACAAGCACTGCTCCATCACCACCAAATGCCAATGATGAACAACAAATACTCATCAGTGTACTCTGTTTAGTAAATGATATGATATTTTATTATGAAATGGGCTCTAAGTTAGGTTTTTATAGTGTGATGAGCATGATATAAGCATGATAGTCATGCTAATGTAACAAGGCCATCACTACTACACTATGCTTATTAGATTTGAACTGTTTATCTTTTGAAGGCAACAACTTGGTATGAAGTTCAGGTTGACTTTGAGATCACTTTATAGCCCAGAGTGCTCTAAAACAATTCTCCTGCCTCAGCTTCTCAAGTACGTGGCTTACACACACATGCCATCAGGCCCAGTTTTGATTTGGTATGTTAAGTGCATATTCGGTATTTTTTTTTATCTCAACTGTTTTGGTTGTTAAATTATTTCCACTTTTTACCTCCAGCATCTATAACCACTGTGACCTTACTGAGGTGGTGATGTGCATACCACCAGCCTCATGGCATTCTCTCCTGTGTTCAGTGCTGTCAATGTACTACAGTGAGACTTATGTATACAAATGTATATAACTGTTTGTTTTTTCCTTCAAAAAGATTTTAAAATGGCCTTATATAATCAATCACCTTGTCTAGAGTTTGATGCAAATGTCCACAATTAAGCAGAGTGTAACACACACACACAGGAAAGAGACCACATAGTTCCCATGAGAGGTTTGTCAAGGAACATGAGAAGAAAGCTCTCTGGAGGTATGTGTTCCTGATTATTACAACTGAATTTGCCTCAAGTTTTCTCACTGTTGTTTATGTGAGGTAGACCAGATGACTACTTTAAGATAAGGGAGTTATATAATGTCCTTTTTTTTTAGTACAGAGGATCAAACTCATGACCTTAAGCTTGCTAAGCAGATGCTTATGCCACTGAGATCAATCCTCAGAACCCTATAAAGTCTGTTTTGGAATTTAAGTATCTAAAGAACTGCTTTGGTGGTGTGGCCCACTTAGTAATGTCAACTTGGATCACCCAGTGCACTGAGGCACCATGGTTTTGGGCATAGAGCATCTATTGAAGGGTTGTTACAAACAATGTCAAAGGAGAAATGGAGGTGAATGCACTGGGCTGTTAATTCTCATGGAGAAGCTGGTATCAGTTTTCCAGATATGAACACAGAAATCATCATCAGAGGAGGAGGAGCTCAGGACATCATTAGTACTGTGCATGGCTACTGTTTTCTTTTGCAGATCTCTGGCCCTCAACTTGAGCTTTTTGTCTTGGCTTTAGTACTGATCATTTAGCCTGACGGCACACATGCTGCACCCAAGTGCACAGACTTTGTAGCTTCCAACACTGAACTTTGACTCTTCCTAGTACACAACCTTCATAGAGACTTGCATGAGATATTGGCAGTTCCTCTAGATCTCCAGGTAAACTTGTGGTGGTCCTTGCCATGGGCTCTAGATGTTCAGCAGGACTTAAGAAGTATATTGTCATAGGATTCAGATTCTCAGCTGGATTCTTTAGGTATCTAGTATGTGGACAGATCTACACCTGTCTAAATCTGACTTTTGGGGAGTAAATATTTTAATACAATCTTATCAATTATAAGTAGCATATTAGATCTCTTTCTTTGCAAACCCTGACTACAACAGATGGGAAATGGTAAGAGGTAACATTTTTCAGACATGACAAAGTTCTTTAGTTAGCTAATGTCCCATGCCAATTTTCTCATGTGGAGAAGCCCAGCTATATCAATAGCTTGGTTTTGAAGACTGTTGTAGATTCTCTATGGATATTAAGCCATTACATTCTGTGTTGCATGATCAAGAAGCACATGGTTTAGGAACCCACATGGTGCTTCCTGTCACCTGAACCTACCTTTCTGGCCTAGGCTGTCTGGCCTTTGTGTACCTGAATTGCCAATAAAGGATGCACTCACAGATGCAGTCATTTTATATTGACAATTAATTTGCAAGTCTACTGACAGGTTATATCCTCCTGTTGCATCTTTAACTTTCATGACAAAGAACATCTAAAGAAATTTATGACCACCAAGCTAACCCTGCAAAGAATTCTGAAAGACAGTTTGGATACTCATGAATAAAACTACTAAGCAAGCCAGACAATTAATCAGTATGGAAAGATAACATGTCAACAGGAAACCAATATATAACAGTTATAAACTTTAGTGTGAGTGGCCTCAATTCACCAATTAAAAGAAACAGACTGGTAGAATGGATCAAGAAACAATGACCAATCACAGGCTGTCTACAAGAAACCCATCTAACCCAAAATGAAACTCACAGACAGAAAGTCAAAGGATGGAAAACAATGCATCAGGCAACAGAAAGTGAAAAAAACGAAACAAAACAAGGGTAGCTATTTTTTGGCAGACAATGTGAACTTCAAACCAGGAATGATTCTAAGACATAAAGAATGTCACTACATACTGGTTAGGGGAAAACTTCAAGAGGAAGAGATAACTATCTTAAATATATATGCAATAACACTAACCCTAAACCTAACCCTAAACTTCAACCTAACCCTATCCCTAATCATAACATTAACCCTAACCCTAACCCTAAACTCCAACCCTAACCCTAAAGCTAAAAATATACCTAACCCTAAACCTAACCCTTACCTTAAACTCGACGCCTAAACCTAACACTAAAGCTAACCTTAACCCTAACCCTAACCCTAAGCTTTAACCCTACCCCTAACACTAACCCTAATCATAAACTCTAAGCCTAATCCTAATCATAACCCCAACCCACACTCAAACACTAAACCTAACGCTAACCACTACCCGTAAGCCTAACTCTCATCCTAAACCTAAACCTAATCCTAACGCTAATCCTAAACCCTAACCCTAACCCTAACACTATCCATAAACATAAACCTAACCATAAACCTAACACTAGCCCTAACCCTAACCCTAACCATATCCCTAACTCCTAGCCCCTAACCCTAAGCCTAAACCTAACCCTAAACCTAACCGTAAACCTAACTCTGACCTTAATATTAACCCTAAACCTACCCTAATCATAACACTAACACTAACAGTAACCTGAAGCCTAACGCTAATCCTCTCCCTAACACCAAACACCTAACCCTAATCCTAAACGAGCCCTAACTGTAACCCTAACACTAAACCTAACCCTAACGCTAACCCTCTCCCAAACACCTGATGCCTAACACTAACCGTATCACTAACCTGAACACTAATACTAACACTAACCATAATCATAACCCTAACCCAAACTTCTAATCCTAATCCTAACGTTACCCCTACCCCTAACCCTAAACTCTAACCCTAACCCTAACCCTAAATCGAAACCTTACCTCTAAACATAGCCCTAAGTGTAACCCTAACCCTAACCTTAACCCTATACCTAACCCTAAAACTAAACTCTAACCCTGACACTATCCCTAACCCTAAATCTAAACCTAAAGCTAACAGTAACCCTAACCCTAAACCTTACCCTAAACCTAACCCTAACACTAACCTGAAGCCTAACCATATGCCTAACACCTAACTCTAAACCTAAACCTAACCCTAACCCTAAATGTAACCATAACCCTAACGCTAAAGCTAACTCTAACCCTAAATTCTAATCCTAACCCTAAAAATAACCCTAACCCTAAACATAACCCTAACCCTAAAATTTAACCCTAAATGTAACCTAACCCTAACACTAACCCTAAACCTAACCCTAATACTAATCTCTAACCCTAACCATAACACTAACCCTAACCATAACCATAAGCCTAAACCCAAACCCAACATTAATGGCTAACCCTAACCCTAACCCTACCCCTTAAACTAACCTGAACACTGACAGTAATACCTAACCCGAACCCTAACCCTAAACCTACTGTAATATTATCCCTAAACCTAACCCTACCCCTAAACCTAACCCTAAACCTTACTTCTAACCCTACCCTAAACCTGAACCTAAGCACAACCCTAACCTTAACACTAACCTCTATCACGAACCCTAACCCTAAACCGACCATAACCCTAAACCTAACACTAACCCTAACCCTAACCCATACCTCTAAAACTGACCCTAACCCTAACACTAAACCTAAACCTAACCCTAAACCAGCCATAACCCTAACCCTAACCATAACCCTAACTCTAACTCTAACCCTAACCCGTACCTCTAAACCTACACCTAACACTAACCCTAACCTTAACCCAAAACCTAACTCTAAACCTAACACTAACATCTAACCCTAACCCTAACACTAACCCCAACCCTAACACTAACACTAAACCAAACTTCTACTCCTAACCTTAATCGTAACCTTTAACTCTAACCATAATCATAACCCTAACCCTAACCCTAATGCTAAATCTAACGCTAAACTCTAAACGTAACACTAACCCTAACCCTAAATTAAGGCTAATATCTAACCCCTATCCCTAACCCTAAACCTAATCCTAACCCTAAGCCTAACCCTAAATTCTAATCTTAACACTACCCCTAACCCTAACACTATCCCTAACCCTAACCCTAACCCTAACACAAACACTAAACTCTAAACTTAACCCTAACACTAACAGTAATCATAACCCTAAACTTAACCACTAACCCTAACCCTAACACTAACACTATCCCTAACCTTAACCCTAACCCTAAACCTAACACTAACCCAAACATTATCACTAACACCTAACCCCTAACCCTAAACTCTAATACTAACCCTAAATCTAACCCCAAACCCTAAAAGTAAACCTAATCGTAACGCTAACCCAAACACTAACCCAAAGCCTAACCCTAACCCTCTTCCTAACACCTGATCTCTAATCCTCACCCTAATCATATCAGTAAACCTAACTCTAACCCTAACACTAACACTAACCCTAAGCCTAACCCTAACCTATCCATAACCATAAACTCTAACCCAAACATAACACTAACCCTAACCTTAACCCTAACACTAACCCTAAACCCTAACTCTAAACCTAACACTATCCCTAACGCTAACCCTAACCTTAAACCTAACCCTAAACCTAACCCTATCCCTAACACCTAACCCCTAACCGTAAGGCTAAACCTAATCCTAAAACTAACACTAAAATTAACCCTAAGACTAACACTAACACTAACCCTAAACCTAAGCCTTACCCTAAAGCTAATCATAACCCTAACACTAACCGTAATACGAAGCCTAACGTTAAACCTCTCCCTAAACCATAACCCCTAACCCTAAGCCTAAAACTAACCCTAATCCTAACCGTAAGCATAATCCTAAGCATACCTCTAACACTAACTTCTAATCCTACCACTAACCCTAAACCTATCCATAACCTTAACCCTAAACTTAACATTAATCCCTTACCCTAACCCTAATTCTACCACTTAAATTAACACGAAGCCTGACTGTAATACATAACAATAACCCTAACCCTAATCCTGTTGCTAACACCTAACCCCTAAACGTAACCCTAAGCCTACCTCTAAATCTAACCCTAAAAATAACCTAACACTACACCTAACGCTAAATTTACCATAACCCTGAGCCTAAAACCAATCATAACCCAAAACTTAACCATAACCGGAAGCCTAACCCTAACACTCTCCCTAACACCTAACCCCTAACTCTAATCCTAAACCTAACCCTAACCCTAACATTAAATTTAACCCTAATCCTAACCCTACCCCAACCATAAATTGTAATCCTAAAACTAACCCTAACCTTAACACTAAACCTAAACATAAACATAAACTCTAACTCTAAACCAAACCCTAACCCTAAACCCAATCCTAACCTAACACAAAGTCTATCCCTAATACCTAAACTCTAACCCTAAACCTAACCCTAACCCGAAGCCTAACCATAACCCTCTTCCTAACACTTAGCACCTAAACCTAAACCTAACCCTAACCCTAACCCTAACCCTAACCCTAAATCTAATTCTAACCCTAAGTACTAATCCTAACCCTAAACATAACCCTAATCCTAAAAGTTAACCCTAAACCTCACCTAAACCTAACACTAACACTAAACCTAATCCTAATCCTAAACTCTAATCCTAAACCTAACACTAACCCTAACCATAACCCTAACCATAAACTTAACCCCAAACCTAACATTAATACCTAACCCTAAACATAACCCTACCCCTTGAAATAACCCTAAGACTGACCGTAATACCTAACCCGAACCCTAACCCTAAACCTACCATAACACTATCCTGAACCCTAAACCTACACCTAAACCTTACTTCTAACCCTACCCTAACCTTGACCCTAACCAGAAACATAACCTTAACCCTAACCTCTAAAACTAACCCTAACCCTAAACATACCATAACCCTAAATGTAACCCTTACCCTAAACCATACCTCTAAGACTAACCCTAACTCTAACCCTAACCCTACCCATGTCGCTAACACCTAACCCCTAACTCTAACCTAAACCTACCTCTAAATCTAACCCTAACCCTAAACCTAACTCTAACCCTAAAAATAACCCTAAGCCTAAACCTAATCGTTAACCAAAATCTAACCAGAACCGGAAGCCTAAGTCTAACCCTCTCCCTAACACCTAACCCTAACATTAAATGTAACCCTAAAACTAACCCAACCCCAACCATAAATTCTTACCCAAAACCTAAACCTAACCCTAAGCTTAACAATAAATGTAACCCTAAAACTAAATTGTAAACCTAATACTAACCCTAACACTATACCTGACACTAAACCTAACCCTAAACCTAACACTATCCCTAAACCTAAAACTTACCCTAAACCTAACACTAACCGTAACCCTAACGCTAAATCTATCCCTAATACCTAATCCCTAGCCCTAACCCTAACACTAACCCTAAGCCTAACCATTACCCTCGTCCTAACACTTAACACCTAACCCTAAACCTAACCCTAACCCTAACCCTAACGCTAAACCAACCATAACCCTAAATCTAACCCTAACATTAACACATACCTCTAACACTAACCCTAACCCTAACCCTAACCCTAACCTCTAACCATAACCATAACCATAAGTCTAACCCTAACCATAACCATAACACGGAACCTCAGCTTTAACCCTAGCTTTAACCCTAACCCTAACCCTAACCATAACCATAACCATAAATTCTAAGCCTAACCCTACACCTAACCGTAAACCTAAGACTAACCCTAAAACAAATGCTAACCTCTAACCATAACTTAACCCTAATCCTAATCCTAACCCTAACCCTAACACTAAACCTAACTTCTAACCCTGACACTAACCCTAACCAAAAAACCTAAACCTAACCCTAATCCTAAGCCTAACCCTAACACTAACCCTAAAACTAATCTAAATCCTACCCTAACTGTAACACAAAGCCTAACCCTAAACCTCCCTAACACCTAACCCCTAAACCTAACCTTAATCATAACCCTAAGACTAACCCTAACCTAACCCTAACCCTAACCAAACCCTAACCCTAAAACTAACACTAACGTTAACCATAACAGAAATCCTAACCCCAAACCAAAACATAACCCTAAACACTAACCCTAAACCTAAATAAAACCCTAAACATAACCCTTACCCTAACACTAACCCTAAACTCTAACTGTATCCCTAACCCTAACACTAACCTTTAAATGTAACCCTAACCCAAACCCTAAACCTAAACCTAACGCTAACCTCTAACAATAACCCTAACACTAACCATAACCCATAAACCTAAACCTAACCCTAAACCTAACACTAAATTCTAATCCTAACCCTAACCCAAACCCTAAACCTAACCCTAACCCTAACACTAACCTAACCCTAAACCTAACCATAATCATAAGCCTATCCCTAACACCAACCCCTAAACCTAACCCTAACACTAAACCTAAACCAAAATTCTAATCCTAAGCCTAACCATAACCCTAACCCTAACCCTAAAATGACCCTAACCCAAACCCTAACCCTAACCATAACCATAACCTTAACCCTATCCCTAACACCCAACCCGTAAACCTAACCCTAACACTAAAGCTAAATCTAACGCAAAACCTAAACCTAACCCTAACACTAACCTGAACTTAATTGTAAACCTAACACTGACCATAACCCTAGGCTTAAACCTAACAATAACTCTAACTCTAACCTTAACCCTAACCTTAACACTAATCCTAAATCTAATCCTAACACTAACACTAACCTCTAAACCTAACCCTAGCACGAACTGTAATCCTAACCCTAAACCTAAACACTAACCCTAACAATAAACCTTACCCTATCCTTAACCCTCACCCTAAACATAAACCAAACGCTAAACCTAATATTTAACCCTAAGCCTAAGCCTAACGCTAACCATCACCTCTAAGCCTAACCATAACCCTAAACCTAACTCTAACTCTTACCCTAACAGAATGCTAAATTCTAACCATAACCCTAACCCTAACTGTAACCCTAACCATAACACTAACCCTAACACTAAATGTAGCACTAAACTATAACCATAACACTAACCCTAAGCCTAACACTAACACTAACACTAACACGAACCCCTAACCCTAACTCTAACCCTAAACCTAACATTAATCCCTTACCCTAACCTTAACCCTACCCGTTAAACGAACACTATCCCAATCTGTAATACCTAACCCTAACCCTAAACCTAGCATAACCCAGGCCTAACCCTAACCATGAACCTAAACCTAGCACTAAACTTAAACCTAACCCAAACCCATAGTTTTAACCCTAAGCCTAAAACTAACCCTAACCCTAAGCCTAACACTAACCCTAACCATAACCCTAACCCTAACCCTAATCCTAACCCTAACCCTAACCTTAACCATAACACTAATCCTAATCCTAACCCTAAACAATAACCCTAACTATAACCCTAACCATTACCCTAACCAATAAACCTATACCTCACACCTAAACCCAAACCCTAACCCTAACCCTTACCCTAACCATAACCTAATTGTAACCCTTACCCTAACTATAACCCTAAGCCTAACCCTAACCCTAAACCTAACTCTAACCCTAAACCTAAAACTAACTCTAACCCTAACCCTAAACCTAACCCTAACTCTAACCCTAACACTAACTTCAAGACCTAACCCTAAACCTAACCATAACCCTAACCCTAAAATTAACCAGTAACCCTAATCTTAACCATTACCCTATTCCTAACCCTGACGCTAACCCTAACCATGAACATAAGCTTTAACACTAACCCTAACCCTAACCATAACCTCTAAGCCTAACCCTAAAACTAACTTCTAACCCTAACCCTAACCCTAACCCTAAACCTAAACCTAAACCTAACCCTAACCCAAACCATAACATCTAACCCTAACCGTAACACTAACCCTAAACATAACCCTAACTGTAACAATAATCTCTAAACCTAATCATAAACCAGACCATAACCCTAACTGTAACCATACCCCTTAAACTAAACCTAAGCCTGACTGTAATACCTAACCCTAACCCTAACACTAAACCTAGCATAAAGCAAACACTAACACTAACACTAACCCTAACGCTAACCCTAACCCATATCTCTAACCATAACCATTACCATAACACTAACCGTAAACAAAGCCTAACCGTAACCCTATCCATAACTCTAACCCTAACCCTATTCCTAACCCTAATCCTAAAATTAAACATAACTGTAACACTAAACCTAAACCTAACTATAAACCTAACCCTAACACTAACACTAAAACTAAACCTAACTTCTAACACTAACGTCTAAAACAAACCCTAACCCTAACCCAAACCCTAAACCTAAGCTTTAACCCTAATCCTAACACTAAACTAACCATAACCACTAAGACTAACCTTAACCCTAACCCTAACTCTAACCCTAAACTCTAACACTAAACTTAATGCTAACGTCTAACCATAAGCCTAAACCTAATACTAAACCTAACCCTAACCCTAACCCTAACCCTTACCCTAAACCCTAACACTAACACTAACACTAACACTATCCATAACGCTAAACCTAAAAGTAAACCTAACCCTAACCTTAACCCTAAACCTAACCCAATCCCTAACACCTAAACCCTAAACCTAACCCTAAACCCAACTGTAAACCTAACTCTGACCCTAACACTAACCCTAACCCTAAACCTACCCCTAAATCTAATCATAACACTAACACTAATCGTAACCCGAAGCCTAACAATAACCCTCTCCCTAACACCTAACAACTAACCCTAAACCTAACACTAACACTAACCCTAACCTGAACCGTAACCATAAACCTAATCCTACCCCTAACCCTAACTTCTAATCCTAACACTAACCCTAAACCTAACACTAACCCTAACACTAACCCTTACCTCTAACACTAACCGTAACCATACACCTAACGCTAACCTGAAAACATAAACCTAAGCCTCACCCTAACCCTAACCCTAACCATACCACTTAAACTAACCATAACCCTGACCATAATACCTAGCCCTAACCCTAACCCCAAACCTACCATAACCCTAAGCCTAACTCTAAACCTACCCCTAAACCTAACCCTAACTCATACCTCTAATATTAAGCCTAACCCTAACCCTAATGTTAACCTCTAACCCTAACCCTAACCCTAACACTAAATTATACCTAACCCTAACACTAAACTTAACACTAATCCTAACTTCTAACCCTAACCCTAAGCCTAAATCTCAACCTAAACTTAACCCTAAAAATAACCATAACCCTAACCATAACCCAAAGCCTAACCGTAACCCTATCCCTAACACTAACACTAACCCTAATCCTAACCTAACTCTAAACCTAACCATAATCCTAACACAAACACTATCGCTAAACCTAACACTAATACTAACCTCTAAACCTAACGCTAACCCTAACCAGAACCCTAACAATAAACCTAAGCTTTAACCCTAACCATAACTTCTAAGCCGAACCCTAACCCTAACGCTAACCCCAAACTCTAAACTCTAAACCTAACCCTAACCGTAACCGTAACCCTAAGCTTTAACCCTATCACTAACCCTATCCATAACCATAACCTCTAAGACTAACCCTAATCCTAAATCTAATTGCTAAACCTAAACCCAAGCCTAACCCTATCCCTAACCCTAAGCCTAACCCTAATACTATCCGTAACCCTAACTCTAACTGTAAACCTAACTCTAACACTAACCCTAACTCTTACCCTAACACTAACCCTATCCCTAACACCTAACCCCTAACTCGAACCCTAAACCTAACCCTGAAACTAACCATAAACCTAACCCTAACCCTAACCCTAAGCCTAAAACTAATCGTAATCCTAAACCTAACCCTAACGTGAAGCCTAACCCTAACCATTTCCCTAACAACTAACAACTAACGCTAACCCTAAACCTTGGCCTAACCCTAACTCTAAACGTAACCCTAACCATAAATTCTAATCATAACCTAACCCTAACACTAACCCTAAACCTAAAACTTACACTGAGCCTAATAACTAACCCTAAACCTAATCCTAACCATAACACAAAACCTAAACCTAACACTAACACTAAAGTGTAACCGAAACCTTAACCCTAACACAAAACCTAACCCTAACACTAATCGTAATCCTAACCCTAAACCTAAACCTAAAGCTCATCCTAACCCTAAGTCTAAAAATAAACCTAACCCTAACCCTAAACCTAAACACTAACCCTAAACCTAACCCTATCTCTAATCCTAACCTTAACCCTAAACCTAACACTCTCCTTCACCCTAAACCTAACCCTAAACCTAACACTAACACTAAACCTAACCCTAACACTAACGCTAACTCTATGCATAACACCTAACCCCTATCCCTCACCCTAACCCTAACCCTAACCCTAACTCTAACCCTCATCCTAACACTAAAACTAATTGTAACCCAAAACCTAACCATAACCCAAAGCCTAACCAAAACCCTCTCCCTAACACCTAAAGCTTAACCCTAACCCTAAACCTAACCCTAACCCTAAATGTAACCATAACCTTAACCCTAAACCTAACCCTAAACCTAAATTCTAATCATAAACCTAAACATAACACTAACCCTAAACCTAACCCTAAACCTAAACTCTAAACCAACCCTAAACCTAACCCTTACTGCAACCTTATCACTAACATCTAACCCTTAACCCTAACACTAACCCTAACCCTAAAATTAACAATAAATCTAACGCAAACACTAACCCTAAGAGTAACGCTAATCTAACTGTAACCCTAACTATAACCATAACCCGAAGCCTAACCATAAACCTATTCCTAACACCAAACCCCTAAACCTAACCCTAACCATAACGCTAATCCTAATCCACACCCTAACCCTAACCATAACACTAAAGCTAATCCTACCCTAACACTAACTCTAACCTTAACCCTAAACCTAACCCTAACACTAACCCTACCCCTAACCCTAACCCATACCTCTCACCCTAACCCTAAACCTAACCGTAACCCTAACCCTAACTCTAATCCTAACACTAACCTAATCATAACCGTAAACCTAACCCTAAACCTAACCGTAATCCTAAAACTAACCCTAACCGTAACACTAACCTAATCGTAACCGTAACCCTAACAATAACCCAAAGCCTAAGCGTAACCCTATCCCTAACCCTAACCCTAACCCTAAACCTAACCCTAAACCTCTGCTTTAAACCTAAACCTAAACCTAACCCTAACCTCTAAGCCTAACCCTAACCATAACTCTAACATTAACCCTAACTTTAACACTAACCTAAACCCTTACTGTAACCCTAATACTCTTCCTAACCCTAACCCTAACCCTAATACTATCACTAACACCTAACCCCTAACCCTAACCCTAAACCTAACCCTAAACCTCTGCTTTAAACCTAAACCTAAACCTAACCCTAACCTCTAAGCCTAACCCTAACCATAACTCTAACATTAACCCTAACTCTAACACTAACCTAAACCCTTACTGTAACCCTAATACTAGTCCTAACCCTAACCCTAACCCTAATACTATCACTAACACCTAACCCCTAACCCTAACCCTAAACCAAACCCTAAAATTAACCCTAACCATAAACATAAACCTAAGTTTTAACCATAACCCTAACCCTAACGTTAACCATAAACTCTAAGTCAAACCCTAACCTTAACCCTAAAGACGAACTCTAATCCTAAAGTAAATGCTAACATATAATCATAAGCCTAACCCTAAGCTTAACCCTAACTCTAACACTAACCGTAACCATAAACTCTAACCATAACACAAACCCAAACCATAACCCTAACCTTAGCCCTAACCTCTAAACCTAAACCTAAATCTAACTCTATACCTAACACTAAGCCTAACACTGAACCAACTTCTAACCCTAACACTAACCCTAAAACTAAACCTAAACCTAACCCAAACCCTAACTCTAACCCTTACCCTAAACCTAACCTTAAAACCTAACAGTAAACATAACACTATTCCTAAAACCAAACCTCACCGTAAACCTAACCCTTACTCTAAACCTAACCCTAACCGCAACCCTAACCGCAACCCTATTCCTAACACCTAAGCCGAACCCAAACCCTAAACCTAACCCTAAAACTAACACAAAACCAAACTGTAACCCTAAACATAAGCCTAACCCTAAAGCTAATCGTAAACCTAACACTAACCATAACCTGAAACCTAATCTTAAACCTCTCCCTAACAACTAACCCCTAACCCTAAACCTAACACAAAACCTAAATGTAACCTTTACCCGAACCCTAACCCTTAAACTAACCCTAAACCTGACTGTAATACCTAACCCTAACCCTAACCATAGCATAACCGTAAACCTAACCCTAATCCTAAACCTAACCATAATCCTAACACATACCTCTAACTGTAACCCTAAGACTAACCCTAACAATAAACCTAACCCTAACCCTAACGCTAACCATAAACACTAAGCCTAACACTAACCCTAACCCTAAAGCCTAACCCTAACCCTAACACTATCCATAACCCTAAATGTAACATTAAACCTAACCATAACCCTAACTGTAATCCTAACCCTAACCCTAACCATAACCCTAATCCTACCCCTAACACTTATCCCCTAACCCTAACCCTACCTCTAACCCTAAAACTAACCATAAAGCTAAACCTAACCCTAAATTTAACCCTAACCCTAATCCTATCTCTAACACTTAACCACTAACCCAAACCCTAAAGCTAAACCTAAAACTAACCGTAAACCTAAACCTAACGCTAACCCTAAACCTAATCAAAACCATAACACTAACCATAACCCGAAGCCTCACCCTAACCCTCTCCTTAACACCTAAGCCCTAACACTAACCCTAACACTAACACTAACCCTAACCGTAAGCTTAACCCGAACCCTACCCCTAACACTAACTTCTAATCCTAAAATTAACCCTAACCCTAAACCTAACACTAGCCATAAACATTAACCCAAAACCTAGACCTAACATTCACCTTAACCATGAAGCTAGCACTAACCCTAAACTCTAAAGCTAACACTAACCCTAAAACTAACCTTTAACTCTAATCCTAAACCTAACCCTAACCTTAAACCTAACGCTAACCTCTAACCATAACCCTAAAGATAGCACTACCCCTAACCCTAACCCTAAACTCTAACCGAAACCAAAGCCCTAACACTACCCCTAACCCTAATTCTAAACTCTAACCCTAACACTAATCCTACACCTAATCGTAACCCTAACCCTACAGTAACACAAAGCCTAACCCTAACACTCTCCCTAACACCTAACCCCTAAACCTAACACTAACCCTAACACTCTCCCTAACACCTAACGCTTAACGCTAACCCTAACCCTAAACCTAACCCTAACCCTAAACCTAACCATAATCCTAATCCTAAACCAAACCCTAACCCTAAATTCTAATCCTAATCCTAACATTAACACTAACCCTAACCCTAACACTAACACTAACCCTAACCCTCACCCTAACCCTAAACTCTAACCCAAAACCTAACCCTAAGTGTAACACTAAACCTAAACCTAACCCTAAACATAAAACTAACACTAAACCTAACATTAATCCTTAACCCAAACCCTAACACTACCCCTCAAACAAACGGTAAACCTGACAGTAATACCTAACACTAACCCAAACACTACCATAACACCAACCCTAACACTAACCCTAATCCTAACACTAAACCTAACCCTAACACTAAACCTAACGTTAACCTCTAACCATAACCCTAAACCTAACACTAACCCTAACCCTAACCCTAACCCTAAACCTAACCCTAAACTCTAACCATAAACAAAACACTAATGCTACCACGATCCCTAATTCTAAACTCTAACCTTAATGCTAACACTAACCCTAAACCTAATTGTAAACTTAACCCTAGCCGTGACAAGAGCCTAACCCTAACACACTCCCTAACACCTAACTCCTAACCCTAACCCTAAATCTAAACCTAAACCTATCCCTAAACTTAACCCTAACTCTAACCCTAACATTCACCCTAAACTCTAACCATAACACTAACTCTAACCCTCAACCTGACCCTACCCCTAAACCTAACCCTAACCCATAAATCTAATCCTAACACTAACCCTGACCCTAACTTCTAACATGAACCATAACCCTAAACACTAACACTAATCCTAACCCTAAACCTATCTCTAAACCTAACCATAATCCTACCATTAAACCTAACTTCTAACCCTAACCCTAAACCGCAACCTAACCCTAACCCTAACCATAAACCTAACACTAACCATAACTGTAACCCAAAGCGTAACCGTGACCCTAAGCCTAACCCGAACCCTAAGCCTAACCCTAATTCTATCCTTAACCCTAACACTAACCCTAAAGCTAAACATAACTCTAAACCTAATACAAACCCTAACACTAACAATAACCCTAAACATAACCCAAACAATAACTTCTAAACCTAACCCTAACCCTAACCGTGATGCTAAAACTAAACCTTAGCTTTAACCCAAACACTAACACTAACCCTAAACATAACCTCTAACCCTAACCCTAACACTAACCCTAATCCTAAACTCTACACCTAAACCTAACCCTTTCACTATCAATAACCCTAAACATAACCCTAACCCTAAACTCTAACACTAACACTAACAATAACCCTAAACCTAACGATAGCCATAAACCTAACACTAAGCCTAACATTAATCCCTACCACTAACCCTAACCCTACCCGTTAAACTAACACTAACACTGACGGTAATACGTAAACCTAATCCTATCCCGAAACCTACCATAACCGTAAACCTAACCCTAACACTAACACTGAACCAAGTTCTAACCATAACACTAAACTTAACACTAAACCTAAACCTAACACAAACCCTAACCCTAAAACTAACCCTAACCCTGACCCTAACCCTAAACCCTAACTGTAAACTTAACACTATTCCTAAACCTGAACGTCACCGTAAACCTAACCCTTACCCTAAACCTAACCCTAAAACTAACAACTAAACCTAACCCTAACCATAAACCTAATGGAAAACCTAACCCTAGAACTAACACTAACCCTAACCCTAACACTAACCCTAAGCCTAAAACTAAACCTAATCGTAACCCTAATGCTAACTGTAACCCAATGCCTAATCTTAACCCTCTCCTTAACAACTAACCCCTATCGCTAAACCTAACACTAAACCTAAACAAAACCATAACCATAACCCTAACCCTACCACTAACCCTAACATCTAATCCTAACCCTAACACTAACCCTAAACCTAACCCTAACCATAATCATAACCCTAAACTTAACATTAATCCCCAACCCTAACCATAACCCTACCCCTTAAACTAACCCTAAACCTGACTGTAATACCTAACCCTAACACTAACACTAACCTAGCATAAGCATAAACCTAACACTAGCCCTAATCATACTATAACCCTAACCCATAATTCTAACCCTAGCCTAAGACTAACCCTAACACTAACCATTACCCTAACCCTAACCATATACACTAATCCTAACCATAACCCTATCCCTAACCCCAAACTCTAACACTGAACCTAACGCTAACCTCTAACCATAACCCTAACCCTATTCCTAACCCTAACCCTAAAGCCTAACCCTAACTCTAACACTATCCATAACCCTAGACCTCACCGTAAACCTAACCCTAACCCTAACCGTAAATCTAACCCTAACCTAACCATAACACTAATCCTACCCCTAACACTTAACTCCTCACCCTAACCCTACCTCTAACCCTAAAACTAACCGTAAAGCTAACCCTAACCCTAACTCTAACCCTAACGCTAATCCTATCCCTAACAACCCATAACTCCAACCCTAAACCTAAACCTAAAACTAACCGTAAACCTAAACCTAATCCTAACACTAACCCTAAACCTAAACTTAATCGTAACCATAACACTAACCATAACCCGAAGCCTAACCCTAACCACTCCCTTACACCTAACCCCTAGCACTAACCCTAAAACTGACCCTAACCATAACCATAACCATAACCCTACCCCTAACACTACTAATCCTAACATTAACCCTAACCCTAAACCTAACCCTAACCCGAAATTTTAAACCTAAACCTAACTCTAACACTCACCTTAACCCTCAAGCTAGCACTAACCCTAAACTCTAACGCTAACATAAAACTTAACCCTAACACGAACCTTTAACTCTAACCCTAAACCTAACCCTAACCATAAACCTAACGCTAACTTCTAACAATGACCCTAATGCTAACATGACCCCTAACCCTAACCCTAACCCTAAACTCTAACGGTAACCAAAACCCTAACACTACCCCTAACTGTAATTCTAAACTCTAACCCTAACCCTAACACTAACCCTAAAACTAATCGTAAGCTTAACCCTAACAGTAACACAAAGCCTAACCCTAACACTCTCCCTAACATCTAACCCCTAAACCTAACACTAACGCTAACACTTTCCCTAAAACCTAACACTTAACCCTAACCCTAACCCTAATTGTAACCCTAATCCTAAACATAACGCTAACCCTAATGTCTAATCCTTATCCTAACCTTATCACTAACCCTAAACCTAACATTAACCCTAACCCTAACTCTAATCCTAAACTCTAACCCAAAACCTAAAGCTAACCATAACACTAAACCTAACCCTAAACCTAAACATAACACTAACCCTAAACCTAACATTAATCCCTAACCCAAACCCTTACACTACCCCTTAAACAAACCCTAAACCTGATAGTAATACCTATCCCTAACCATGACATTACTATAAACCCAACCGTAAACCTAACCTTAACCCTAATCCTGAACTTAACACTAACCCTAACCCTAACCCTACCATAAACTCTAACTGTAACCAAAATACTAACGCTACCCCTATCCTTAATTCTAAACACTAACCGTAACACTAACTCTAACCCTCAATATAACCCTACCCCTAAACCTAACCTAACCCATACCTCTAACCCTAACCCTAACACTAACCCTAATGCTAACCCTAACCCTAACCCTAACATCTAACACGAACCCTAACCTTAACCTATCCCTAAACCGAACCTTAAAACTACCATTAAACCTAACTTCTAACCCTAATCCTAACCCTAACCTAAACCTCAACCTAACCCTACCCTAACCATAATCCTAACACTAACCATACCCATAAATCAAAGCCTAACGTGACCCTAAACCTAACCCTAACCCTAAGCCTAAACCTAATTCTACCCTTAACCCTAACACTAACCCAAAACCTAAACAGAACTCTAAACCTAACCCAAATGCTAACACTAAAACTAACCCTAAACATAACCCTAACACTAACCTCTAAACATAAACCTAACCCTAACTGTGACGCTAAACCTAAACTTAAGCTTTAACCCTAACCCTAACACTAACCCTAACCATAACCTCTAAGCCTAATCCGAACAATAACCCTGACCCTAAACTCTACACCTAAACCTAACCCTAACACTAACAATAACCCTAAACCTAACACTAACCCTAAAATCTAACGCTAACACTAACACTAACCCTAATCCTAGACATAAACCTAACACTAAACCTAACATTAATCCCTACCCAAACGCTAACCCTAACTGTTAAACTAACACTAACACTGACCGTAATACATAACCCTAACCCTAACCCTAAACCTACCCTAAAACTAAACCTAACACTAACCCTAACCCTAAACCTAACCCTAACCCTAAGCCTAATCTTAACCCTTACCCTGACCCTAACCCTAAACGTAAACATAAACCTAACATTATTCCCTAACCCTAACCCTAACTCTACCCCTTAAACTAACACTAACACTCAACGATACATAATCCTAACCCTAATACTAAACCTACCATAACACTAATCCTAACCCTAACCCTAACCCTAACCCTAACCCTAACCCTAACCCTAAACCCTAACCCTAAAACTAACCCTAACCCTAAAACTAATCGTAAACCTAACCCTTATTCTATAATCTATCCCTAAACCTAACCCTAACGCTAAACCTAACCCTAGCCGTAACCCTAACCCTAACAATAACCCTAAACCTAAACCTAACATTAAACCTAGCCTTAACCCTAAGCATATCCCTAACACGTAATCCCTATCCCTAACGCTAAACCTAACTGTAACCCTAACCCTAACCCTAAGACTAAACCTAAACCTAATTGTAACCCTAACCCTAAACGTAATCCGAAGCCTAACCGTAAACCTACGCCTAGCCCTACCCTAGTCCTAACCCTAACCCTAACACATAACCCCTATCCCTAAAGCTAAACCTAACCCTAACCCTAACCCTAACCCTAAGCCTAAACCTAATTGTAACCCTAAACCTAACCGTAATCCAAAGCCTAAACAAAACTCTAACCCTAACCCTAACCATAATCCTAACCCTAACATTAACCCTAAATACTAACCCTAACCTAACCCTAACCCTAACTTCTAAACCTAACCCTAACCATAACTTCTAACCCTAACCCTAACCCTAACCCTAAACCTAAACTTAACCCTAACCCTAACACTAACCCTAACATCTAACGCTAAAAGTAACACTAACCCTAACCATAACCCTATCTCTAAAACTAACCCTAAACATAACCCAAACCCTAACCCTAAACCTAATCGTAACCCTAACCGTAACTGTCACACAACGTCAAACCCTAACCCTCTTCTTAACAGCTAACCCCTAAACCTAACCTTAATCATAACCCAAAAATCAAGTGTAACCCTAACCCTAACTCTATACCTAACCTCTAACCCTAACCCTAACCCGAGCCCTAACACTAACACCAACCCAACCTAACCCCTAACCCTAATGCTAACCCTAACCCTAACCCTAATCATAACACTAAAACTAACCTCTAAAATTAAAACCTAGCACTAACCGTAATCCTAAACCTAACCACTAACACTTGTCCTGACCCTTACACTAGCCCTAACCCTAAACCTAACCCTAACTCTAACACTTAACTGAATGCTAACCTCTAAGCATAACCGTAACCCTAACCCTAACCCTAAAACTAACCCTAAACTCTAACCGTAACACTGATCCTAACACTAACACTAACACTACCCTCTAACCTAAACCTAACCATAAACCTAACCCTATCCCTAACCATAACAATAACCCTAAGAGTAAATCTAACATTAATCCCTTACTCTAACCCTAAACCTACACCTTAAACTACCCCTAACCTTGAATAAATACCCAACCCTAACCCTAACCCTAGCATAAACCTAACTCTAACCCTAATCCTAACACTAACCCTAACCCTAACACATAACTCTAACCATATCCCTAACCCTAACCCTAAACATAACACTAACCCTAACCTCTAACACTAACCCTCACACTAAACCTATCCCTAACCTAACACTAAACCTAACACTATACATAAATTCTAATCCTAAAGCTAAAACTAACCCTAAACCTCAACCTAACCCTAACGCTAACCATAACACTAAACCTCACAATAACCCTAACCCTAAATGCTAAACCTAACCATAACCCTACCCTGACATTACCTAATTATAACCCTAACCCAAAGCATAACCCTAACCCTATCCCTAACCCTAACACTAAGCATAACTTCTATGCCTAAGCCTAAACTTCACCCTAAATCTAACTCTAAACCAAACGCTAACCTCTCACCATAACCGTAACCCTAAACCAAATATGAAAATTAACCCTAATCCTAACACTAACACTAACCCTAACCCCAAACTTAAGCTTTAACACTAACCCTAAACCTAAACCTGTCCCTAACATCTAACCCTAACCCTAACCCTAACCCTAAACGTAACCTTAAACCTAAGCTTTAACCTTAACCCTAAAGCAAAACTAATGCTAACCACTCACCACAACTGTAACACTAAACCTATATTCTAACTGTAACACTAACCCTAACCCTAAAACTATCCCTAACATCTAAACCTAAACCAAACCCTAATCCTAACCCTAACCTAATCATAACTCTAACCCACACTATAACCCGAAGTCTAACCATAACCCTAACCCTTACGCTAACCCTAACACTAAACCCTAAACACTAACCCTAAAGCTAACACTATACCTAACCTTAACCATAACCGTAAACTTAACCATAACCCTACCCTAACCCTAACCCTATCATTAACAAGTAACCCCGAACCCTAATGCTAAACCTAACCGTAACCCTAACCCTAAACCTAAGCCTAACCCTAAACCTAATCACAACACTAACATAACTGTAATCCGAAGCCTAACCATAACTCTAACCCTAACCCTAACCCTAACACTAACCATAAATCCTAACCCTAAACCTAACACTAAACCTAAGCCTAACTCTAAACCTAATCCTATCACTAACATTAACACTAACACTAAACCAAACCCTAACACTAAGCTCTAAATCTAACCCTAACCGTAACCCAAACCCTAAAATTAACCAGTAACCCTAATATTTACTATTACCCTACCCCTAACACTAACACTAATCCTAACCCTGAACCTAAGCTTTAACCCTAAACCTAACACTAACCATAACCTCTAAGCCTAAACCTAATCCTATCTCTAATACTAAACCAAACGCTAAGCGCCAACCACAACCCTAACCCTAAACATAACCCTAAACTGAACACTAACCCTAACCTTAACCATAACCATAAACCTAAGCTTTAACCTTAACTCTAATCAAAACCTAATGCTAACCTCTAACCATAACCGTAACCCTAACCCTAACCCCAACCCTAAATTCTAACCGTAACACTAACACTAACCCTAAAACTATCCCTAACATCAAACCCTAAACCTAACCCTAACCCTAACCCTAACCTGAGTACCCCAAACCTAACCATAACCCGAAGCCTAACCATAACCCGAACCCTAACCGTAACACAAACCTTAACCCTAACCCTAAAGCTAACACTATCCCTAAGCCTAAACCTAACGGTCAACCTAACCCTAACACTAATCGTAACACTAACCCTATCCCTAACACCTAACACCTAACCCAAACGCTAAATCTAACCCTGTAACTAACACTAAACCTAACCCTAACCCAAAACCTAAGCCTAACCCTAAACCTAATCGTAACCCTAACCCTAACCGTAACCCGAAGCCTAACCATACTCTCCCTAACACCTAACCCCTAACAATAACCCTAACCCTAAACGTAAATATAACCTTAACCCTACCCCTAACCCTATATTCTAATCCTAACCCTAACCCTAAACATAACCATACCCATAACCCTAACCAGAAACCTAACATTAATCCCTTACCCTAACCCTAACCCTACCCATTAAACTAAAGCTAACACTGTCTATAATACCTAACCCTAAACCTAAACATAACCCTAACATAACCCTAACATAACCCTAACCCTAACCTTAAACCTAACCGTAACGCTAACCTTAAGCCTAACACATACCTCTAACCCTAACCCTAAATATAACACTAACCCTAACCTATAACACTAACCCTAACCCAAAACTTATCCCTAACCCTAATCCTAAAGCTAGCACTAAACGTAACTTGTAACCCTAATCCTAACCTAACCCTAAACCTCAACCTAACCCTAACCCTAACCAAAACACTAAGCCTAACCCTAAGCCTAACCCTAAATGCTAACCCTAACCATCATCCTAACCCTAACCGTAACCCTAACCCTAACACTAATCCTAACCTTAAACCATAACACAATCCCTAACACCTAAAACCTAAACCTAACCCTAACCCTAACCCTAACATTAAATCTAACACAAAATCTAACCCTAACCTTAACGTTAACCTAAATGTAATCCTAAAACTAACCATAATGCTAAGCCTAACCCTAAACCTAATCCTAACTCTAACCCAAACTTTAACCCTAACTCTCACACTAACTCTATCCCTAACCCTAACCTTAAACCCAATCCCTAAAGCTAACCCTAAACATAACCGTAACCCTAACCATAACCGTAACCCTAACCCTAAAACTAATAACTAACCCTAATCCTAACCCTTACCCTATCCCTAAAACATACCCTAACCCTAAAACTAACCCTGAACCTAAGATTTCACCCTAACCCTAAGCCTAACATTAACCCTAACCCTAACCCTCACAATAACCTCTAAACCTAATCCTAACCCTAACCCTAACCCTAACCCTAATTCTAACCTTAAACCAAACGCTAACCTCTAACCATAAACCTAACACTAACCATAACCCTAACCCTAGCCCTAACCCGAAAACTAACCCTAAATCGAACCCAAACCTTAAACCTAATCCAATCGAAACACCTAATACCTAACCCTATCCCTAATCCTAACTCTAAAACTAACCCTAAAACTAACCCTAACCCTAAACCTAAACCTAATCATAACCCTAACTGTAACCGTCACACAAAGCCTAACCCTAGCCCTCTCCTTAACAGCTAACTCCTAACCCTAACCATAACCATAACCCAAACATCAAGTGTAACCCTAACCCTAACTCTAAACCTAACATCTAACCCTAACCCTAACCCTAACACTAACACTAACCCAACCTAACCCCTAACCCTAATGCTAACACTAACCCTAACCCTAATCCTAAAACTAAAACTAACCTCTAAAACTAACCCTAGCACTAACCGTAATCCTAAACCTAAACCTAACCACTAAACCTTGTCCTAACCCTTACACTAACCCTAACCCTAAACCTAAACCTAACCCGAACCCTAACTCTAACACTTAACCGAATGCTAACCTCTAAGCATAACCCTAACCCTAACCCTAACCCTAAACCTAACCCTAAACTCTAACCATAACACTGATCCTAACCCTAACACTAACACTAACCTCTAACCCTAATCCTAACCCTAACCCTAATCATAACCATAACCCTAACAGTAAATCTAACATTAATCCCTAACCCTAACCCTAATTTTAAACTACCCCTAACCCTGACTGTAATACCCAACCCTAACCCTACCCCTAACCCTAGCATAAACCTAAATCTAACCCTAATCCTAACACTAACCCTAACACTAACACATAACTCTAACCCTATCCCTAACCCTAACCCTAAAAGTAACACTAAACCTAACCTCTAACACTAACCCACATGCTAAACCTATCTGTAAAATAACACTATACCTAAATTCTAACCCTAAACCTAAAACTAACCCTAAACCTCAACCTAACCCTAACGCTAACCATAACACTAACCCTCACACTAACCCTAACCCTAAATGCTAACCCTAACGATAACCCTACACTGACTCTAACCTAATTGTAACCCTAACCCTAACCATAACCCTAACACTATCCCTAACCCAAACACTAAGCATAACTTCTATGCCTAACTCTAATCCTATACTTCATCCTAAACCAAACGCTAACCTCAAACCATAAACCTAACCCTAAACCTAACACAAAAATTAACCCTAACCCTAACACTAACTCTAAACCTAACCCCAAACTTAAGCTTTAACATTAACCCTAAACCTAAACCAGTCCCTAACATCTAACCCTAACACTAACCCTAACCGTAGGGGCTGGGGGTTTAGCTCAGCGGCATAAGCACCTGCCTTGCAAGCAGGCGGTCGTGAGTTCGATCCCCGGTACCGATAAAAATGAAAAAGACAAAAAAAAAAAAAAAAAAAAAAAACAACAACAACAACAACAACAACAAAAAAAACAAAACAAAAAAAAACTAACCCTAACCGTAAACCTAAGCTTTAACCCTAACCCTAAACCAAAACTAATGCTAACCGCTCACCATAACTCTAACACTAACCCTAACCCTAAACTCTAACTGTGACACTAACCCTAAACCTAAAACTATCCCTAACATCTAACCCTAAACCAAACCCTAACCCTAACCCTAACCTAATTATAACTCTAAACCAAACCATAACCCGAAGGCTAACCATAACCCTAACCCTTAGGCTAACCCTAACACTAACCCTAAACACTAACCCTAAAGCTAACACTTTAGCTAAAATTTACCATAACCATAAACCCAACACTAACCATAACCTAACACTAACCCTATCATTAGCACGTACCTCGTAACCTAACGCTAAACCTAACCGTAACCCTAATCCTAAACCTAAGCCTAACCCTAAACCTAATCGTAACCCTAACCTAACCGTAATCCTAACACTAACCCTAACGCTAAGCCTAACCCTAACCCTAACCCTAACTATAACCCTAACCCTAACACTCACACTAACCCTATCCCTAACCCTAACACTAAAACTAACCCTTAAAGCTAACCCTAACCTTGACCGTAACCCTAACCCTAAAACTAATAACTAACCCTAATCCTAACCCTTACCCTATTCCTGAAACATACCCTAACCCTAAACCTAACACTGAACCTAAGCTTTCACCCTAACCCTAACCCTAACACAAACCCTAACCCTACCAATAACCTCTAAGCCTAAACCTAACCCTAACCCTAACCCTAACTCTAATCTTAAACCAAACTCTAACCTCTAACCATAAACCTAACACTAACCATAACCCTAACCCTAGCCCTAAACCTAAACCTAACCCTAAACTCTAACTGTAACACTAATTCTAACCCTAACCCTAACCATAACACTAACCCTGATCATAAACTTAAACCTAACCTAACTCTAACTCTAAACCCTAACCCTAACCCTAACACTATGCCTAACCCTAAACCTAACCCAAATCCAACCCAAACCCTAAACCTAACACTAACGAAACACCAAACCCCAACCCTAACATTAACCCTAACTCTAAAACTAACCCTAAAACTAACCCTAACCCTAACCCTAAACCTAATTGTAACCCTAACCATAACCATCACACAAAGCCTAACCCTAACTCTCTCCTTAACAGCTAACCCCTAACCCTAACCTTAATCATACACTAAGTGTAAGCCTAACCCAATCCATAAACCTAACCTCTAACCATAACCCTAACCCTAACCCTAACCCTAACTGAACCTAACTGCTAACCCTAATACTAGCACTAACCCTAACCCTAATCCTAACACTAAAACTAACCTCTAAAACTAATCCTAGCACTAACCGTAATCCTAACACAAAACCTAACCAATAACACTTGCCCTAACCCTTACACTAACCCTAACCCTAAACCTAAACTTAAACCTAACTCTAACACTTAACCGAATGCAAAACTCTAACCGTAACCCTAACCCTACCCCTGACTGTATACCTAATACTAAACTCTAAGCGTAACACTGACCCTAACCCTAACCCTAACCCTAACCCTAACCCTAACCCTAACCCTAACCCTAACACTGACCTCTAAACCTAACCCTAACCATAACCCTAACCCTAACCCTAACACTTACCCTAACCCTAAAACTAACACTAACCTCTAACCCTAACCCTAATCATAACCCTAACCCTAACCCTAACCTTAAACCTAACTCTAAATCTAGCATAACCCTAACCCTAACGCTAACCCAAACACTAACCCTAACCCTAACACATACCTCTAATGCTAGCCCTAACCCTAACCCTAAATGTAACACTAACTCTAACCTCTAATACTAAACCTAATGCTAAACCTATTCCTAACCCTAACACTAAACCTAACACTATACCTAACTTCTAACCCTAACCCTAAAACTAACCATAAACCTCAAGCTAAACCTAACGCTAACCATAACACTAACCCTCACACTAACCCTAACCCTAAAGCTAAACCTAACTCTAAACCTAACCCTAACCATAACATTAACACTAACTCTAAACCTAACAGGAACACTAAACTCTAAACCTAACCCTAACCCTAACCCTAACCGTAACCTAAACCTTAAACCTAAGCTTTAACCCAGTCCTAACACTAACTCTTAAAATAACATCTAAGCCTAACCCTAACCCTAACACTAAATCCAAACTCTAACACTAAACTTTTAGGTCTGAGAAGAAGGGGAAGAAGAGGGGAAGAGGGGAAAGAGGTCCGTGGAAGGAGTGGAGTAAATGGCCATGAAAGTAGTGGGCGGCGGTGGCTGCAAAGATAAGAAATGTAAAATATAAGTAACCTTTATTTCGGGAATGCGGGGAGAGACCCCCCCCCGGCCCCGGGGTGCATCATCTGCACCCCGGGGCCGATAGTCTCTCTCTGGAACACACTCTCCCTTTCTCCTTCTTCTTCTTCTTCTTCTTCTTCTTCTTCTTCTTCTTCTTCTTCTTCTTCTTCTTCTTCTTCTTCTTCTTCTCCTTCTTCTTCTTCTTCTTCTTCTTCTTCAACACGTGGAGTCAGACCCATAAGTAACCTCTGTCTGGGGTGGACCCCAAGGGGCATTAGGGATGCACAGGTATTTCATTGGCACAGGTTTGGCACCAGGGTTACAGGGATGGGGGTATAGGGTTACAGGCAAATCTATAGAGGAGGGGGAGGCAGGAGCCCCCTAACTTGGCTGCGGCTTTTCCTGGTTAAAGTGTCCGGTCTGGGCCAGCAACTCTTTTAAACCTAACACTACCCTCTAACCTAAGCCTAGACATAATCCTAAACCTGACCCTAACCCTAACCCTTACCCTAAACCCTAACACTAACACTAACTCTATCCATAACGCTAAACCTAACCATAAACCTAACCCTAACCGTAACCCTAACCATAACCCTATGCCTAACACCTAACACCTAACCCTAACCATAAACCTAACCCTAAATCTGACTGTAAACCTAACTCTGACCTTAATATTAACCCTAACCCTAACCCTAAACGTAAACCTAACCGTAAACTTAACCCTAACCCTATCCCTAACACCTAACCCCTAACCCTAACCCTAAACATAACTGTAAACCTAACTCTGACCATAACACTAACCCTAACCCTAAACAAAATCGTAACCCTAAAACGAACCATACCCAAAGCTTAACCATAACCCTCACCCTAAGACCTAACCCCTAATCCTAAACCTAACACTAACCCTAACCCGAACCGTAACCCTAACCCTACCACTAACCCTAACCTTAAACTCAAACCCTAACCCTAACGATAACACTAACATATCCGTAACTCTAACCCTAAACCTAAGACTAATCCTAACTTCTAACCCTAACCCTAAAACTAACCCTAACACTAAACCTCAACCTAAGCATAACCCTAACCATAACTAACTCTAACACTAGCCATAAACCAAAGCCTAACCGTAACCCTGTCCCTAACACTAACACTAACGCTACTACTAACCCTAACCCTAAACCTAAACCTAACTCTAAATGAAACCCTAATCATACCAAAAACACTAACCCTCAACCTACCACTAACACTAACCTCTAAACTTAACCCTAACGGTAACCATAACCCCAACTGTAAACCTAAGCTTTAACCCTAACCATAACTTCTAAGCCTAACACTAACTCTTACGCTAACCCCAAACTCTAACCTCTAATCCAACCCCAACCATAAGCGTAACCCTAACCATAACCCTAAGCTTTAACCCTAATACTAACGCTAACACTAACCATAACATCTAAGCCTAACCCTAACACTAACCCTAACACTAAGCCTAACCCTAACAGTATCCATAACCCTAAACCTAAACATAACGCAAACCCTAACACTAACCCTAACCATAACCCTAACCCTATCCCTAACACCTAATCCCTAACCTGAACCCTATAACTAAACCCTGAAACTAACCATAAACTTAACGGTAACCCTAAACCAAACCCTAACCCAAACCCTAACCCTAACCCTAAGCCTAAACCTAATCATAACCCTAAACCTAACCATAACATGAAGCCTAACACTAACCCTTTCCCTAACAACTAACACCTAACGCTATCCCTAAACCTAGCCCTAACTCTAACCCAAACCCAAATCCTAACCCTAACTCTAAACCTATACCTAACCCTAAGCCCAATATCTAACCCTGAACCTAACCTTAACACAAACCCTAACCCTAACCCTAACCCTAACACTAAACTCTAACACAAACCCTAACCCTAATCCGAAACCTAAACCTAAAACTAACCCTAACCCAAACACTAAACCTAACACTAAACCTCAACCTAAACCTAACCCTAACAATAACCCTAACCCTAACCCTAACCTTAAACATTAAATCTAACCCTAACCTTAACCCTAAACCTAACACTATCCCTAACCATAAACCTAACCCTAAACCTACTACTAACACTACACCTAACCCTAACCCTAATGCTAACTCTATCCCTAATACCTAACCCCCAACGCTAACCCTAACCCTAGCCCTAAACTCGAACCATAACCAAAACACTAACACTACACATAACCCTAATTCTAACCTTAACCCTAACACTAACCCTAAACCTAATCGTAAACTTAACCCTAACCATAACACGAAGCCTACCCCTAACACTCTTCCTAACACCTAACCCCTAACCCTAACCCTAACCTAACCCTAACCCTAAACCTAACCCTACCCCTAAACCTAACCCTAATGAATACCTCTAATCCTAACCTCTAACACTAACCCTAACCCTAAACCTATCCCTAATCGTAACCCTAAACCTAACATTAAACCTAACTTCTAACCCTAACCCTAACCCTAACCCTAACCCTAAACCTCAACCTAACCCTAACCCTTACCATAAGCCTAACCCTAATCATAACCGTAACCCAAAGCCTAACCGTGACCCAAATCCTAACCCTAATTCTATCCTTAAACCTAACACTAACCCTAAACCTAAACATAACTCTAAACCTAACCCTAACACTAACCCTAAACATAACCTTAAAACTAACCTCTAAACCTAACCATAACCCTAACTGTGACGCTAATCCTAAACCTAAGGTTTAAGCCTAACCCTAACACTCTCCCTAACCATAACCTCTAAGCCTAAACCTAACACTAAACCTAACCCTAAATTCTAAACCGAAACCTAACCCTAACACTAACAATAACCCTAAACCTAACCATAACCTTAAACTCTAACCCTAAAACTAACACTAACCCTAACCTTAACACTAGCCATAATACTAACACTAAACCTAACATTAATTGCTAACCCTAACCCTAACACTACCCATTAAACTAACACTAACACTGACCATAATATGTAACCCTAACCCTAACGCTAAACCTACCATAATCCTAAACCTAACAATAACCCTAACCTTAACCCATACTTCTAACACTAACCCTAACCCTAACCCTAAAACTAATGCTAACCCTAAACCTAACTGTAGGGAGCTGAGTGACAGGCATTGCTGCCTCCATGCCTCTCTCTATGAGCACTGCGTCTGCCTACATTAACCATAATCCTCTCCTGCATATGTCATGTATCTGGATGTGACGGTGACCCTGTTGTATTCACCTGTTTAACCTCTTCCTGCCCCAGCTCCTGCCCTTAGCCTATAAAAGGTGTGATCATTTTCTGAATAAACCAAAGGCTTGATTGGATTTTCTCAACTTGCCTTCTTATCTTTTGTCTCCCCCATGTCTTTTATTTAATCCCCATTCCCCCTCCAGGAGTTCTGGATAGGTTGATCTGCAGGCCGGATCAAGTGGCATTCAGCGTGGGAGCTCCTGGTACAGAGGAGTGAACAAGGGAGCCGTTCGAGAGACAGCCGGCTTAAACTGAAAGTGAAAGCAAATTGAACCAGAGACCTCGGCCGAGGAGTGAGCAAACTGAATCAAGGATTAAAGCTTAAAGCAACAGAACATTAAATTAAGTACCGAGACCTGCGCAGACGACTATCCAACGTCCTGCCCGAGTCATGGTGAGTGAATGGCAACGCCATTTCCCCTCCCAGACATGGGTCAAGTATTGAGCGAACACGAAGTGTTCGTCGGAGGTCTTATAAAGGCATTAAAGACAAGAGGGTTAAGGGTTGGAACAAAAGAATTATTGCAGTATTTTCAATTTATTCCTAAGGTTTGCCCTTGGTTCCCCCTAGAGGGTTCTATAGATACCAAGAGGTGGAATAGAGTAAGAGATGCTTTAAAAGATTATTATAGAGTTTTCGGTCCAGAAAAGGTTCCTGTGACCATCTTTACATATTGGAATTTAATCTCTGAGCTGCTTGCCCAGAGGCATGCAGACCCTCAGGTTGAGGAGACAGTTGCAATAGGTGAGGCTGTCTTGTGCGACTCCGTTAAATCTACCTCAAAACCATCCTCAGAAAAATCTGAAGCCTCTGATTTCTCAGATGCAGAGAATGATGGCCTGTTAGAGGTCCTCATACATGGTGATCTGCCACCACTTCCACCTGTTGACAGGATCAGCAGGTCCCAGAATGGCAGCCCGCCACTCCCCGTGACTCCATGGCCAATTGGGGATTCATATAAGCCTTGAGACCCTGGCCTTTATGATTCTCAGGAGGTCAACCGGGAACAACCAACACAACAAGCCTCTACATATCACCCTGACCCTGTTGCAGCACCAGCCGCTATTAGGCTGTCCCCTGACTATGATGATGCACTCAGAATCTGCTCTCAACCTTCTAGCACATTAGTGGAATTAGAGCAAAGAAAAACGGATCTTTTAAAACAGATAAAGAATGCCAAAATCTTTCAATTCAATTGCAGGCCCTCCGAGCTACACAGTTTTATAGTGTTCCTGAGATAGAGCCTGCCTCCAGCACGCCTTGTAGTGCACTTAAAATGGTGCCTGCCTCTGGCAGCCAGCCTAAAATGGCTTTCCCAGTCACAGAGGCCTTTACTCCCACACGGGATGTTGAAGAGGGCACTGAACCACAAGCTGTTAGGATACACACACCTCTCACCGTGGCAGCCTTAAAAGAGTTAAAGACCACAGTCTCTCCATATGGCCCGACTGCCGCCTACACCATTGCAGTTCTAGATTCTTTGACTCAGGGTTGGATTATTCCTAATGAGTGGAAAGACTTAGCAAAAGCCACCCTCTCTGGAGGCAATTATCTATTATGGAGATCTGAATTTTTTGATCAATGTGAGGACATAGCCAGAGACAATGCAACACAGCCAAACCCGTGGACCCTCACTATGCTTACAGGAACAGGAGATTTTGCCACAAAAGAGACCCAAATGCAGTTCGATTCGGGCCTCTTTGCCCAGATTAATATGGCAGCCATTAGTGCGTGGAAACGGCTCCCCTCAGGAGACGAGCCTACCTTATCTCTCACCCAAATAAAACAAAAGCCTGAGGAGCCCTTTTTGGACTTTGTTGATCACCTCTTACAGGCGGCAGAGCGTCTTTTCGGCTTCACAGAAACAAACTCTGCCCTGGTTAAACAATTGGCTTATGAAAATGCAACCTCAGATTGTCAGGCTGCAATTCGACCACATCGCAAAAAATAGGACCTATCGGGTTATATACGCTTATGTACTGATATTGGGCCAGTTTATCAAGGCCTAGCCATGCCTACAACACAACAAGTTTGCATAGTTACACAACCCCTTTCTCATTCTAAAAAAGATGCCATTTGTTTCAAATGTGGCCAAAGTGGCCACATGGCTCGTGAGTGCAAAAGAAAAAATCAAAATCAGTCTTCTACAAAAAAACCAGGGCTATGTCCTAGATGTAAGTGAGGAGACCACTGGGCTAATGAGTGCAAATCCAAAAGAGATGTTCACGGTAACCTTCTTCCCCCGCAGGGAAATGGGTTATGGGGCCGGCCCCAGGCCCCCAATTTCAGACAAACCTGTGGGGCTCCAAGGTTTGTCCCAGTACAAAACAATCCATTTCAGACCTCTTCAGGGCAACCCCAGGGAGTGCGGGGTTGGACCTCTGTTCCACCTCCAGCACAGTATTAACCCCTGACATGGGTGTTCAGATCATGCCCTCAGGAACCTATGGGCCTCCTTCCCCCAGACTTTTGGACTTATTATTGGACATAGTAGCACTACGCTTAAAGGATTACAAGTTCTGCCCAGGATAGTAGATATTGATTACACAGGAGAAATAAAAGTCATGGTTTCTCCCCTTGTTGGTGTCATACCAGTTAGGACAAGGCAACGCCTTGCTCAATTGCTGCTATTGTCGTTGGCTCAAACATCTAACAAACACATAACTCCCTATAGGGGGAACTCCTTTCCTGGAGCTTCAGATGTATATTGGGCCCAACATATCTCCAAACAAAAGCCCCTCATGACTCTATCTTTAGATGGAAAAAGTTTCTCAGGCCTCATTGATACAGGCACAGATGTTTCCATTATCAAAAAGGAGGAGTGGCCTACTGCCTGGCCTTTAGAAACAACCTTAATACACCTCCAAGGGATTGGACACTCAAAAAATCCACAATGTAGTTCCAAACAACTGGTTTGGAGAGATCAAGAAGGTAATCAGGGACACTCACAACCTTATGTCACAGAGAGTCTGCCTTTTAATTTATGGGGTAGGGACTTACTCTCCCAAGTGGGATTAATTATGGGAAGCCCTAATAATGTTGTCACAATGCAAATGCTTAATAAGGGCTACCTGACAAAACAGGGCTTGGGAAAAAATAACATGGGCATTACTGATCCCTTCATTCCTATCCCTAACAATGCTAAAGTTGGGTTAGGCCATTTTTCTTAGGGGCCATTGATGCTCCTGTAATCCATGCTAAACAAATTACATGGCTATCAGAAGAGCCGGTATGGGTCGATCAGTGGCCCCTTACCTCTGAAAAGCTTGCAGCCACACAGCAGCTGGTGCAGGACCAGTTAGATGCAGGCCACATTGTCCCTAGTAATTCCCCTTGGAACACACCTATCTTTGTTATCCGGAAAAGGTCAGGGAAATAGAGGCTGCTACAAGACCTTAGGGCGATAAATAAGACAATGGTCTTAATGGGGCTGCTAGAGCCAGGCCTTCCCTCAACCAGTGCCATTCCTCTGGGATTTTTAAAAATTGTCATAGATCTTAAAGATTGCTTTTTCTCTATTCCTTTACACCCAAAGGACCCAAAGCATTTTGACTTCAGTCTCCCATCAATTAATTTTAAAGCCCCTATGCAGAGATTTCAATGGCAAGTTTTGCCGCAAGGTATGGCTAATTCCCCCACACTATGCCAGTCTTTTGTAGCCACTGCAATACGGTCAGTCATTGGCCACATATCTATATTATTCATTATATGGAAGATATCCTCTTGGCAGGAGATGATCAAAACCAAACCCTAAGGTGCTACCAGGACTTACAGGTTGCCTTACAAGAGGCTGGACTTCAAATAGCCCCTGATAAAGTACAGCTTACTGATCCATATACATACTTGGGTTTTCAATTACGTGGCACTCAAATACTCTCTTCAAGGCCCCAACTGAGGCTTGATGGCCTCAGAACACTTCATGACTTCCAAAAACTATTGGGAGACATTAATTGGCTCATACCATTTTTAAAACTAGCTAAACATGATTTACAGCCCTTTTATGTGCTGCTTCAGGGAGACATAGATCCAACTCCCCCCCCTCCCCCGAGAGCTTACACCTGATGCCAGGAGAGCACTCAGTAAAATAGAAGAGGCTATTGCTCAACAAACTGTTTCCTTTATGGACTACAATGAGCCTTTACAGTTTCTCATTTTTAATACAAAGCTTTTCCCCACAGCAGTGTTCTGGCAACAAGCTCCCCTCATGTGGGTCCATTTATCAGTCTCCTCACAAAGAACACTTTTGCCTTATTTCCAAGCTGTCTCAGACCTAATAATTCAGGGAAGAAAGCAAAGAAAATGTTACTTTGGCAAAGAACCAGACATTATCATTCAACCTTTTACAAAAGACCAAATAGATTGGCTACTTCAGAGTACGGAAGTGTGGTCTATTGTCTTAGCTTCCTTTTCAGGGACTATTGACAATCATTACCCTCCAAATAAGTTGGTTGACTTTGCTAATCGTCACCCATTTATATTCCCTGAAGTCACAGCTTCACAACCCCTTCCAGGTGCCCTCGTGTTATTCACTGATGGCTCATCCTCCGGAAGGGCTGCTTATGGATCCCAAGACAATGTTTCTACCCTCCAGGCAGACACTTCCTCTGCACAATTAGCAGAGTTAGAAGCTATTCTTGCAGCCTTTGCTGCTTACTCTGACCAACCATTTAATTTGTATACTGACAGTGCTTACCTTGCTCAGTCTGTTCCATTATTAGAGACTGATGCTACCATGTCATGCTTCCCCAGCTGCAAATCTGTTCAAACAATTACAATGCTTCATATGGCTTCGCCATCATAAATTCTTTATCGGCCATCTGCGAGCTCATTCCAACCTCCCTGGGCCTCTTGCCCAAGGAAATCATTTGGCTGATGTTGCTGTACGAGCACAGGTTTTTATGGCTCAGGACTCCAAGGTGTCTAAGGCCCAACAGGCCCATCAGCTACACCACCTCAATGCTCACACCTTCCGCCTCCTCTACAAAAATACCCGTGAGCAAGCCAGACAAATTGTAAAATATTGCCCATCTTGTGCTATCCACTTACCTGTTCAACACCTAGGAGTCATCCCTAGAGGTTTAATTCCTAACGCCTTATGGCAAATGGATGTTACCCATTTCAATGAGTTTGGCAATCTAAAATATGTACACGTCATTATTGACACATATAGTGGCTTCATTTTTGCCACTCTCCAGACTGGAGAAGCTGCTAGACACATTATAGCCCATATGTTGTCAGCCTTCTCAGTTCTGGGATGTCCTCAACAGCTCAAGACTGATAATGGCCCTGGCTATACCAGTACCTCCTTTGCTCAATTTTGCAAGAGCCTTAATATCCTCCACACCACAGGTATACCTTATAATCCTCAGGGACAAGCCATTCTTGAACATGCACATCGTTCCCTTAAATTCACCATAGATAAAATAAAAAGGGAGACATGGTACTCCACCCGGGGGTCCCCTAGAAATGTCCTTTCACATGCTCTTTTTATTTTAAATTTTCTGACCCTGGATGCTTCAGGCTGCTCCGCAGCATCTCGGTTTTGGCATACTCAGACTCAAACACAGTTTGTGTCTGTTTTATGGAGAGACCCACTAACCAATGTGTGGAATGGCCCTGACCCAGTCCTTATCTAGGGACGAGGTTCAGTGTGTGTTTACTCTCAACAAGATAGAGAAGCTAGATGGCTACCTGAATGCCTCATAAAAAAAGTAGACAGTTCTTCAAAGACCCCATGTAACGCCCAGGAATAATGTTATTTCCTGAGGCACAATCCCCTGTGTTCTCTTATAGGTGACACATCTCCTTGGAGCCTTATGCTGCTTAGTCAGCTTTCTTGAGCCATACCACACCCATGGTGAATTTCGACCCCTGTCAGACTAAAATTACTGACAGCCATGCACAGAACTCCATGACTGCAGAAGAGGCTCTTCTCAGTCTGGAGGAACATACACGAGCCAAATAGACTGCATCCAGTGTTATGCAAGGCATGCTCCAAGACATAGGAGAATGACTTCATACAGAGACACCAACAAATGGCTGTCAACCCCTACTCCTTGATTTGGGGGGGGGAGTTTTTCCCTTACCTAATGCCCCTATTGGGTCCCCTAGCTGCCCTATTGTTTCTCATTTCTGTGAGTCCTTGTATTTTTCAGAGGATTATGATGTTCATTAATAACAGGATAGACGCATTTATGGCAAGCCCATTCAGGTACACTATCATCAGCTGGAGATGGCAGATCAACAAACCTACCGGGAAGGAATTCCCATAGTGGCCCATATGATGATGCAGCCTAATTGCCCTGGAACAATGGACAGGCAGTCAGAGACGGGCAACTAGGACATGCATGTTAATTCCAACGGCCACCTAAGACAGGCACAGGACAAACTGCTATTCTGCAAGCCCATGACGGGTAAGGCCTGGAAGGGTTCATGCAATTGGGTCCTTGACCTAAGACAGATGCTGTCCTCACAGGGCCTGCCATACTCTTAATAAAATAATATAAAAAGGGAGGAGATGTAGGGAGCCGAGTGACAGGCATTGCTGCTTCCATGCTTCTCTCTACGGGCACTGCGTCTGCCTACATTAACCATAATCCTCTCCTGCTTATGTCACGTATCCAGATGTGATGGTGGCCCTGTTGTATTCATCTGTTTAACCTCTTCCTGTCCCAGCTCCTGCCCTTAGCCTATAAAAGGTGTGATCATTTTCTGAATAAACCGAAGGCTTGATTGGATTATCTCAACTTGCCTTTGTCTCTTTGTTTACCCTGTGTCTTTTATTTAATCCCCGTTGCCCCTCCAGAAATACTGGATAGGTTGATCTGCAGGCCAGATCACCTAACAATAAACTTAACCCTAAACCTAACCCTAAACTTAACCCTAACCCTAACGTTAACCCATACTTCTAAACCTAAACCTAAACCTCACCCTTACCTTAACACTAAACCTAACTCTAAACCTAATACTAAACTCTAACCTTTACACTAACCCTAACCCTAAACCTAACACTAACACTAAAACAAACTTCTAAACTTAACCTTAATACTAACCTTTAACTCTAACCCTAACCATAACTCTAAACCTAACACTAACCCTAAACCTAACGGTAACCTCAAACCATAACCCTAAGCCTAACCCAAACCCTAACCCTAATCCTAACACTAAATCGACCCTAACACTAGCCCTAACACTAATCCTAATCCTAACCCTAACCCTAACCCTAACACTAACACTAACACTAAGCTCTAAACTTAACAGTAACACTAACTGTAATCCTAATGCTAAACTTAACCACTAACCCTAACACTAACACTATCCCTAACCCTAACCCTAACCGTAAAACTAATACTAACCCTAACACTATCCCTAACAACTAACCCCTAAACTTAACCCTAACTCTCAAACTAACACTAAATCTAAAACTAACCCTAACCCTAAATTTAACCCTAAACCTAATCATAACCCTAACCCTAACCTTAACCGTAAACCTAACACAAAGCCTAACCCTAACCCTCTATTAACTCATAACCTCTAATCCTCACCCTAATCATAACCCTAACCCTAACCCTAACACTAACACTAACTCTAAACCTAACCTAAACATAACCGCAAACTATAACCCTAAACCTAACCCTAACCCTAACCTTAACCCTAACACTAACCCTAAATCCTATCTCTAAACCTAACACTATCCTTAACACAAACCCTAACTGTAAACTTAACCCTAACCCTTACCCTATGCCTAACACCTAACCCCTAACCCTAACACTAACCCTAACCCTAAAACTAACAATAAAACTAATGCTAACACTAACCTTAACCCTAAGCGTTACCCTAAAGCTAATCATAACCCTAAATCTAACCATAGTCCGAAGCATAATCTTAACCCTCTACCTAATCACTAACCCCTAAACCTAACCGTAATACTAACCATAACCCTAAACGTAACCATAACCCTAACCCTACCACTAACCCTAACTTCTAATCCTAGCCCTAACCCTAAAAATAAACAAAACCCTAACCCTAAACCTAACATTAATCTGTTATCCTAACCCTAACTCTATGCTCTAAACTAATCTGAAGCCTGACTGTAATACTTAACCCTAACCCTAACCCTGTCAATAACACCTAAGCACTAACCGTAACACTAACCCTAATTCTAAATCTAACCTTAAACCTAAACCTAACAATAACCCTAACCATAACTATAAGCCTAAACCTAATCATAACCAAAAAATTAACAGTAACAGGAAGCCTTACCCTAACACTCTGCCTAACACCTAACCCCTAAGTCTAACCCTAAAACTTGCCCTAACCCTAACCTTAAACGTAACCCTAACCCTAATCCTACCCAAACCATAAATTGTAATCCTAACCCCAACCCTAACACTAAACTTAAAATCTAACCTAACCCTAAACTTAACTCTATCCTTAAAACTATCCCTAACCTTAAACCCAACCCTAAACCTAACATTAACCCTAAACCTGAACCTTACTCTAAACCTAAATGTAACCCTAAACCTAACCCTAACCCTAAACATAACCCTAACGCTAACTCTATCCCTAACACATTAACACTAACCCTAACCTTAAACCTAACCCTTACCCAAAGCCTAACCATAACCCACTTACTAAAACTTAATACCTAAGCCTAACCCTAAGCCTAACCATAAACTTAATACTAATGCTAACTGTAACCCAAAGCCTAATTTTAATCCACTGCCTAACCACTAACCCCTAACCCTAAACCTCACCCTAACCCTAAACCTAGACATAACCATAACCATACCACTAACCCTAACATCTAATCCTAACCCTAACACTAACCCTAACACTAACACTAACCATAACCATAACCCTAAACCTAACATTAATCCCTAATGCTAACCCTAACCCTACCCCTTAAACTAATCCTAAACCTGCCCATAATACCTAACCCAAACCCTAAGAATAACCATAGCATAACCCTAAACCTAGCCCTAACCATAACCCTAACACATACCTCAAACCCTAACCCAAAGATTAACCCTACCACTAACCCTAACCCTAACACTAACCCTAACCATAAACACTAAGCCTAACCCTAATCATAACCCTAACCCTAACCCTACCCCAAACACTAACACTAAACTTAACACTTACCTCTAAACATAATCCTAACCCTAATCCTAAACATTACCCTAAGCCTAAAGCCTAACACTAACACTAACACTATCTGTAACTCTAAACCTAACCATAAACTTAACCCTAGCCGTAACCCTAACCCTAACCCTAACAATAACCCAAAACCTACCCCTAACACTTAACCCCTAACCCTAACCATAACTCTAACCCTAAAACTAAGCGTAAACATAACCCAAACACTAACATTAACCCTAATCCTATCCCTAAAACTTAACCCCTAACCCTAACCCTAAACCTAACGTTAAAACCAACCGTAAACCTAAAGCTAACCCTAACTATAAACCTAATCCTAAACATAACCCTAACCCTAAATTCTAATCTTAATCCTAACACTAACCCTAACCCTAACCCTAAACTCTAACGCAAAACCTAACCCTAACCATAATATTAAACCTAACCCTAACCCTAAACATAACAGTAATACAAAACCTAAAATTAATCCATAACCCTAATTCTAACCCTACCCCTTAAAAAACCCTAAGCCTGACAGCAACATATAACCCTAACCCTAACACTACCACAACCCCAACCATAAATCTAACCCTAACCCTAAACCTAACCCTAATCCTAAACCTAACGCTAACCTCTAACCATAACCATAACCCTAACACTAACCCTAAACCTAACCCTAAACCTAAACCTAAACTCTAAACTTAACCAAAACACTAACACTACCACTAACCCTAATTCTAAACTCTAACCTTGAACCTAACACTAACCCTAAAACTAATCACAACCTTAAAACTAACCATAACACGAAGCCTACCCCTAAAACTCTCCCTAACACCTAAACCCTATACCTGACCATAACACTAATGCTAACCCTAAACCTAACCCTACCCCTAAACCTAACCCTAACCCATACCTCTAATCCTAACCATAATGCTAACCCTAACCCTAATCCTAACACTAACAATAACACTAAACCTTACCTTAACCCTAAATCTAACCCTAAAACTACAACTAACCCTAACCATAACCCTAGCCATAAACCTAAAACTAAACCTAACATTAATCGCTAACCTTAACCCTAATCCTACCCATTAAACTAACACTAACACTAACCATAATACGTAACCCTAACCCTAATGCTAAAACTACCATAACCCTAACCCTCACACTCACCCTAACCCTAATCCTAACGTTAACCCTAACCCTAACACTAACACTAACCCTAAACGTAACCTAAAGATAACCGTAAAATATAACCATAAACCTAACCCTAACCCTAACCTTAACCCTAACACTAACCCTAAACCCTAACTCTAAACCTAACACTATCCCTAACACTAACCCTAACCGTAAACCTCTAACCCTAACCCTGTCAATAACACCTAACCCCTAACCCTAAAGCTAAACCTAACCCTAAAACTAACAATAACACTAAGGCTAACACTAACCTTAAACCTAAGCCTTACCCTAAAGCTAATTGTAACCCTAAATCTAACCATAGTCCAAAGCCTAAGCTTAACACTCTACCTAACCGCTAACCCCTTACCCTAACCCTAACACTAATAATAACCCTAACCGTAACCATAACCCTAACCCTACCACTAACACTAACTTCTAATCCTAGCCCTAACCATAAAAATAACCAAAACCTTAACGCTAAACATAACATTAATCCAGTATCCTAACTCTAACTCTATGCCCTAAACTAACCCGAAGCCTGACTGTAATACTTAACCCTAACCCTAACCCTAACCCTGTCACTAACACCTAACCCCTAAGCCTAATGCTAACCCTACCTCTAAATCTAACCTGAAACCTAAACCTAACCATATCCCTAACCATAACCCTAAGCCTAAACCTAATCATAACCCAAAACCTAACCGTAACCGGAAGCCTTACATTAACCCTCTCCCTAACACCTAACCACTAACTCTAACCCTAAACCTAGCCCTAACCCTAATCTTAAACGTAACCCTCACGCTAATCCTACCCCAACTATAAATTGTGATCCCAAATCTAACCCTAACCCTAAAATTAAACTTAAACCTAAACCTAAACCTAAACTCTATCCTTAAACCTAACCATAACCTTAGACCTAACCCTAACACTATACCTAACCTTAAACCCAACCCTAAATCTAACACTATCCCTAAACCTCAACCTTACCCTAAACCTAAACGTAACCCTAACTGTAACCCTAACCCTAAACCTAACCCTAATGCTAACTCTATCCCTAACACCTTACCACTAACCCTAAGCCTATCCCTTACCCGAAGCATAACCATAACCCTATCACTAACACCTAAACACTAAATGTAAGCCTAAACCTAACCCTAAACCTAATCCAAGCTCTAACCCTAACCCTAATCCTAACTCTAACACTAACCCTAACACAAACTTAACACTAACCCTAAACCCTAACAGTAAACCTAACGCTAACCCTAACTCTAACCATAACCATAAAACTAACCCTAAACCTAACATTAATCCCAAACCCTAACCCTAACCCTAAGCGTTAAACAAACGCTAACATTGACGGTAAAACGTAATCCTAACCATAACCCTAAACCTACAATAACACTAACCCTAAAGTGAACCCTACCTCTAAACCTAGCCCTAACCCATACTTCTACACCTTACCCTCATCCTAACCCTAACCCTCACCCTAACCCTAACCCTAACCCTAACCAAAACCCTAGCCCTAACCCTAACCCTAACCCTAACCCTAACCCTAACCCATACTTCTAACCCTAAACCTCATACTATCCCTAACCTTAACCCTAACCCTAACCCTTTCCCTAACACCTAACCCCTAACCCTAACCCTAACACTAATTCTAACACTAACCGTAAACCTAACACTAACCTTAAACCTAAACCTAAGTTTTAACCCTAACCCTAACACTAACATTAACCTTAACCTCTAAGCCTAACCCTAAGCCTAAACCTAAATCAAAACTCTAACCCTAAACCTAACGCTAACCTGTAACCATAACCCAAACCCTAACCTTAACCCTAACTCTAACCATAAACCTAACCCTAAACTCAATCCATAACAAAAACCATCACCCTATCCCTAACCCTAACTGTAACCCTAACCCTAACCCTTACATCTAACCCTAACCCTAACTCTAACTGTAACCCTAACCCCAACCCTAACACTAAACCAACTTCTAACCCTAAAACTAAACCTAACTCTAAACCTAAACCTAACCCTAACCCTAATCCTAGCCCTAAACCTAACTCTAAACGCTAACCCTAAACATAACATGATTCCTAACACTAACCCTAACTGTAAACCTAAACCCTACCATAAACCTAAACCTAACCCTAAACCTAACACTATCACTAACACCAAACCCCAACCCTAAACATAAACCTAACCCTAAAACTAACACTAAACCTAACCTTAACCCAAAGTGTAACCCTAAACATAACTGTAACCCTAACGATAACCGTAACCCGAAGCCTAATCTTAATCCTATCGCTAAAACCTAACCCCTAACCCTAACCCTAACACTAACCCTAACTCTAACGGTAACCATAAACCTAACCCTACCCCTATCCCTAACTTCAAATCCTAAAACTAACCCAAACCCTGTCCCTAACCCTATCCCTTAAACTAACACTAAACCTGACTCTAATACCTAAGCCTAAACCTAACACTAACCCTAGCAAAACCCTATCCCTAACCCTAACGATAACCCTAACCCATACCTCTAACCCTAACGCTAGCACTAACCCAAATCCTAAGCCTAACCCTAACCCAAAACCTAAGCTTTAATGATAACCCTAACACTAAGCATAACCATAAAATCTAAGCCTAACGCTAACCCTAACCCTAACACCAAACTCTAACACTAAACCTAACGCTAACCTCTAAACATAACCCTAAAACTAATACAAACCCTAAAGACTAACCCTAATCCTAAAACTAAAAATAACCCTAAAACTAAAGGTAAAACTAACTGTAACCCTAACCCTAACCCTAACAATAACCCTAAGCCTATCCCTAACACTTAACCCCTAACCCTAACACTAAACCTAACCCTAAAACTAACTGTAAACCTAACAATAACCCTAACATTAACCCTAACCCTAACCCTAATCCTAAACCTAATCATAACTCCAATACTAACCGTAACCCGAAGAATAACCCTAAGCCTCTCCCTAACACGTAACCCCTAACCCTAACCCTAACACTAACACTAACCATAACCATAACATTAACCCTACCCCTAACACTAACTTCTAATCCTAACATTAACCCTAACCCTAAACATAACCCTAAACCTAAACTCTAACCCTAAACCTAACTAACCCTAAACCTCACCGTAGCACAAAACCTAAACATTAAACCTAACACTAACACTAACCTTTAACTCTTACCCTAACCCTAACCATAAACTTAACCATAACGCTAACCCTAAACATAAACTCTAACCCCAAGCTTAACACTAACACTAACCTATCCCTAACACTAACCCTAAACGTAACAGTAAACCTAAGTTCTAACCATAACCCTAACCCTAAACCTAAACCTCAACCCAACTCTAACCCTAACCATAACCCTAACATTAACTCTAAACATAAACCAAAGCCTAACCTTAACCCTAACCCTAACACTAACCCTAATCTTAACCCTAACCCTAACCCTAAACAAAACCTAACACTAAACCTTACCCTAACACTAACACCAACACTAACCCTAAACCTAATGCTAACACTAACCTCTAAACCTAAATCTAACCAAAACCATAACCCTAACCCAAAACCTAAGCTTTAACCCTAACCCTAACACTAACCCTAAACATAACCTCTAAGCCTAATGCTAACACTAACGCTATTCCCAAACTCTAACACTAAACCTAACGCTAACCTCTAGCCACAACCCTAACCTTAATCCTAACCCTAACCCTAACCATAACACTAATCCTAAGTATAATCCTAACACTACCCATAACCCTAAACCTAACCATAAACCTAACCCTAAACCTAACCCTAACCCTATTTTAACACCTAACCCCTAACCCTAACCCTAAACCTAACACTGAAATTAACGGTAAACCTAACCCTAGCCCTTTTCCTAACAGTTACCCTAAACCTAATTGTAACCCTAACACTAACCGTAACCAGAAGCCTAACCCTAACCGCTCCCTAAAACCTAAGAACTAAAACTAACCCTAACACTAACCCTAAATCTAACCATAACACTAACCATACCCCTAACCCTAAATTCTAATCCTAACCCTAACCCTAAACCTGACAATAACCCGAAACCTCACCCTAACCCTAAACTCTAACCCTAAACCAAAATTGAACCCTAATCTTACTTTAACCCTGACCGAAATACCTAACCCTAAACCTACCATAAGCCTAAAACTAATTCTAACCCTAAATTCTAGCTTTAAACCTAACCATACACCTAACAATAACACTAACCCTAACCCTAACACTGAAGTCTAACTCTAACCCTAACCCTAATCCAATACCTAACGCTAAACCTAACCCTCACCATAACCCTAACCCAAAACTTAATCTTAATCCCTAACCCTAACCCCAAAATTAACCCTCACCCTAACCATAATACCTAACCCTACCCTAACCCTAACGCTACCATAAGCCTAACCCATACCTCTAACCCTAAAGATAAACCTAACTCAAACCCTAAACCTAACCGTAACCCTAAACCTAACACTAACCTCTAACCCTAAACCTAACCCTAACACTAACACTAAAACTAAATTCTAATCCTAACTCTAACCCTAAACCTAAACTTCTAACTAAACCTAACCCTAAAACTAATCATAAACCTAACACTAAACATAACTCTTACCCTAAACAGTACCCCTAAACCTAATACTAACAATAACCCTAACCATAAACCTTACTGTAAACTTAAGCCTAAACCTAATCAGAACCCTAAACCTAACTGTTAACCACAGCCTAGCCCTAACCGCCGCCCTAAACCTAAACCCTAAAGTTAGCCCTAAACCTAGCCCTAAGCCTAACACTAACCCTAACCCTAACCCTAACCCTAACCCTAAACCTAAATATCAACATAAACCTAAACCTAACAATAAACCTAACCCTAACCCTAAAACCTAACCGAAACCCTAACCCGAACCCTACCCATAACCCTAACCCTAACCATAACATTAAACATAACAGTATCCCTAACACTAAACCTAACCATAAAACAAAACCTAACACTAATCCTAATGCTAAATCTATCCCTAACAACTAACACCGAACCCTAATCCTAACCCTAACCCTAACCATAACCATAACACCTAACACCTTACCCTAACCCTAAACCTAACCCTAAACCTAATAGTAACCATAACCTTAACCCTAAACATAATCTGAACCCTAAATTGTAATCCTAACCTTAACCCTAACCCTAAGCCTAATGCTAAACCTAACCCTAAACCTAAATTCTAACCCTAAACCTAACCCTAACCCTAAACTTAATGCTAACATTAAACTCTAACCCTAACCCTAACCCTAACTAAAACCTTATCCCTAACATCTAACTCCTAAACATAACCCCAACCCTAACCCTAAAAGTAACCATAAATCTAATGCAAATGGTAACCCTAAACCTAACCCTAACCCTAACCCTTACCTTATCGTAACCCTACCCCTAACCGTAACATGAAGCCTGACCCTAACTCTATCCCTAACATCTGACCCATAAACCTAACCCTAATCCTAATTCTAATCCAAAACCTATTCCTAACCCTAACCGAAACCATAAACCAAAACCTAACCATAACCATAACCATAACCTCTAAGCCTAACCCTAAACCTAACCCTAACCTTAACACTAACCATAACCTAACCCTAACCTAAACACTAACCCTAACCCTAACACTAACCTTAACAGTAAACCTAACCCGAACCCTAACTGTAACCCTAACACTATCATTAACACCTAAACCCCAACCCTAACCCTAAAGCTAACCCGAAAACTAACCCTAAATATAACCCTAACACTAAACCTAAACCTAATTGTAACACTAACACAAAGCATAACCAGAAGCCTAACCCTAACCCTATCACTAACAACTAACACCTAACCCTAACCCTAACACTAACCCTAACGCTAACCCTAACCCTAACCGTAACCCTATCCCTAACCCTAAATCTAACTCTAAACCTAACCCTAACTCTAACCCTAACCCTAACCCCAATATTAAACCATCTTCTAACCCTGACAGTAACCATAACACTAAACCTAAAACTAACCCTAAAAATAAAACTAACCAAAACACTAACCCTAACCCTAACCTAAACCTCAGTTTTAACCCTAACACTAACCCTAAACTTAACAATAACATCTAATCCTATCCATAACCAAACCCTAAACCCAAACTCTAACACTAAACCTAATGCTAACCTGTAAACATAACCCTAAACATAGCCTTAACCCTAACACTAACACTAAACCTAAGCCTAAACTCTAACCGTAACATAAACCCTAACCCTAACCCTGACATGTAACCCTAATTCTAACCCTAACCCTAATCCTAACCCTAACCCTAAGCAACTTCTAACCCTTACATTAATACTAACACTAAACCTAACACTATTCTTAACCCTAAAGTTAACCCTAAAGCTAAACCTTACCCTAAACCTAACCCTTACCCTAACCCTAATCCTAACCCTAAACCTAATATTAATCCCAAACCCTAACCCTAACACAACGCATTAAACTAACTCTAACACTGACGTAATATGAAACCCTAACCGTTACCCTAAACCTACAATAACACTAAACCTAACATGAACCCTACCACTAAACCTAACACTAACCCATACCTCTAACCCTAACACTAACCCTAAACCTAACCCTAACCTAACCCTTAAACCTAACCCTAACCATAACCCTAAACCTAACCCTAACCCTAAATCTAAACCTAACCCTAAACCTAACACTAAGCCTAAACCTTACGCGAAACCTAATCGTAACCCTATAACTTACCATAACCAGAAGCCTAACCCTAACATTCTTCCTAAAATTAACCCCTAACCCTAACCCTAACACTAACCGTAACCCTAACCGTAACCATAACCCTAACCCTACCCCAAACACTAAATTCTAATCCTAACACTAACCATAACCCTCAACCGAACCCTAACCCTAAACTCTAAACCTAAACCTAATCCTAACACTAGCCCTAACACTCACCCAGGCACTCACCCTAAACTCTAACCCTAAAAATAACTCTAAAACTAACACTAAATCTAACTCTAACCCTAACCCTAACTCTAACACTAACCCGAACCCTAACCTTAACCTCTCACCCTAACCCTAACCCTAACACTAACGTATTCCTAACCATAACCCTAAACCTAACACTAAACCTAACTTCTAAACATAACCCTAACCCTAACGGTATATCTCAACCTAAACCTAACCCTTGCCAAAATCCCAACCCAAACTCTAACCATAACCCGAAGACTAACCGTAACCCTATCCCTAACACAAACACTAAACCTAATCATAACCCTAACCCTAACCCTAACCCCAAACCTATTCGTAATTCTAAACCTAATCATAACACTAACACAAACGCTAACCCTCAACTTAACCCTAACTCTAACCTCTAAACCTAACAGTAACCCTAACCATAATCCTAACCCTAAACCTAAGCTTTAACCCTAACCCTAACACTAACCCTAACATTAACCTCTAAGCCTAATCCTAACCCTAAAGCCCAATCTTTAACACTAAACCTAATGCTAACCTCTAACCATAACCCTAAGCCTAATCCTAACCCTAACCCTAAACCTAACCCTAACCTGAAGCATAACCGTAACACTATCCATAACCCTAAAACTAACTGTAAACATAACACTAAAACTAACCCTAAACCTAACCCTAACACTAAATCTATCCCTTTCCACCCAACCGCTAACCCTAACCCTAAACCTAAGCCTGAAACTAACCGTAAAACTAACCATAACCCTCACCCTAAACCTAACCATAAACCTAATGGTAACCCTAACAATAACCATTCCCCGAAGCCTAACTCTAACCCACTCCCTAACACCTAACACCTAACCCTAACAGTAACCATAAAACTAACCCTACCTCTAACCATCACTTCTAATCCAAATCCTAACCCTAACCCTAAACCTAACCCTAAACCTAACACTAACACTCAACTTTAATCCTAAACCTAATTCTAACCCTAACCCGAACCCTAATAATAACTTAAACCCTGACCATAATACCTAACCCTAACCCTAATCTTACCATAAGCCTAACACTAATACTGACCCTAACCCTAATTCTAACCCTAAATTCTAACCCTAAACCTAACCCAAACCCTAACACTAATCCTAACCCTAGCCATAATTCTAACCCTAAATTCTAACCCTAAATCTAACCCTAACCCTAACACTAAAACTAACCCTAACCCTGAGTGTAATACCTAACCGTAACCCTAACCCTAATCATAACCCTAACATAAGCCTAACCCATGCCTCTAACACTAAACCTAATGCTAACTCAAACCCTAAACCTGACTCTAGCCCTAAACCTAACACTAACCTCTAAATCTAACCCTAACCCTAACACTAACACTAAAACTAAACCTAACTTCTAACCCTAACCCTAACCCTAAACCTAAACCTCTAACTAACACTAACCCTTAACCTAACCCTAACACAACCCTAACATTAATCCTAACCCTAACCCGAAAACTAACGGAAAACCTAACACAAAAGCTAACCCTTACCATAAACAGTACCCCTAAACCTAACACTAACCAAAACCCAAAGACTAACCCTAACCCTCTCCCTAACACCTAACCCCTAAGGCTAGCCCTGAACCTAGAGCTAACCCTAAGCCTAACCCTAACGGTAACCATAACCCTAACCCTAAACCTAAACCTAAATCTATTCCTAACCCCAATATCTAAACCTAAACCTAAAACTAACCCTAAAGCTAACACTAACTCTAACCCTAAACCTAACACTAAACTCTAACCCTAAACCTAACCCTAACCCGAAAACTAAACCTAACACTAACCCTAACCCTAACACTAACCCTAACCCTAAACCAAACCCTAAACCTCAACCTAACCCTAACCCTAACAATAACCCTAATCCTAACCCTAAACCCTAACCCTAACCATAACACGAACACTATCCCTAACCCTAACGCTAACCCTAAACCGAACACTATCCCTAACCCTAAACCTAACCCTAACACTATCCCTAACCCTAAACCTAACCCTAATAACGCTAACTCTATCCATAACACCTAACCCCTAACACTAAAACTAACCATAACCTTAACTGTAAAACAAACCCTAACCATAACCCTAAACATAATCATAAACCTAAACCTAACCATAACCTTAAGCCAAACCTAATAATAACCCTAAATCTAACCTTAACCCAAAGCCTAACCCTAACCATCTCTCTAACACCTAACCCATAACGCTAGCCATAAACCTATCCCTAACCCTAACCCTAACCAAAACCCCAACCCTAGCCCAACCCTAACCCTAACCCTAAATTCTAATCATAAACCTAACCTTAACCCTAACCCTAGCCCTAAACCTAACACGAACCCTATCCCTAACCCTAACCTAACCCTAAACTTCATACTATCCCTAACCCTAAATCTAACCCTAAAATTAACCCTAACAGTTAACCTAACCCTATCCCTATTGCTAATGCTATTCCTAACACCTAACCCATAACCCTAACCCTAACCATAAAACAAACCCTAAACATAACCCTAAACCTTACCCTAAATCTAATCATAACCCCAACCTAACTATAACACGAAGCCTAACCATAACACTCTCCCTAACACCTAACCCCTAACCCTAAACCTAAACCTAACCCTAACCCAAAATTCAAATTCTCACCCTTACCCTAACCCTAACCCTAACCCTAACCCTAAACCTAAATTCTAACCCTAAACCTAACCCTAACACTAAATGCTAACCCTAACCATAAACCTAAACCTAACCGTAACACTAACACTAACCCTAACCCAAACCCTAACCCTAAACTATAACCCTAAACATAATGCAAAACCTAACCCTAACCCTAACCCTCAGCATAACCCTAACCCAAAAATTAACCTTAATTCCTAACCCTAAAGCTAACCCTAAAACTAACCTTAACCCTGACTGTAGTACATAACCCTAACCCAAACCCTAATCCTAACCCTAACATAAGCCTAACACATACATCTAACCCTAAAACTAATGCTAACTGAAACCCTAAAACTAACCCTAACCCCAAACCTAAAACTAACCACTAACTCTAACCCTAACCATAACCCTAACATTAACATTAAACCTAAGTTCTAACCCTAACCCTAACCCTAAACCTGAACCTCAAGCTAGCCCTAACCCTTAACCTAAACCTAAACCTAAAGCTAACCCTAAACTTAACCCTAAAACTAACCATAAACCTAACACTGAAAGTAACCCATAGCCTAAACAGTACCCCTAATCCTAACACTAACCATAACCCTAACGCTAAATCTAAACCTAACCCTAAACCTAACCGTAACCTAAGCCTAAACCTAATCGTAACCCTAAACCTAACCATAACCCAAAACCTAACACTAACCCTCTCCCTAACACGTAACCAAGGAGGCTAGCCCTAAACCGAGCGGTAACCCTAACCCTCACCGTAACACTAAACTTAACCAAAAATTCTAATCATAAACCTAACACTAACCCTAAACCTAAACCTAACCCTAATCCTAATAACTAACCCTAAACCTAACCCTAAACCTAACATTGACTGTAACCCGAACCCTAACCATAAACTCTAACCCTAACCCTAACGTGAAACCTAACCCTAACACTAACCCTAACCCTAACCCAAACCGTAAAGCTCAACCTAACCCTAACCCAAACAAGAACCCTAATCCAATCCTAAACCCTAACCCTAACACTAACCCGAACACTACACCTAACCCTAACACTAACCCTAAACCTAACACTATCCCTAAACCTAAACCTAACCCTAACACTTAACCTAAACATAAGCCCAACACTAACTCTATCCCTAAAACCTAACCCCTAACCCTAACCCTAATCCTAACTGTAACAGTAAAACAAACCCTAACCTAACCCTAAACTTAACCCTAACCATAATCATAACCCTAAATCTAACCATAACCTGAAGCCTAACCATAACCCTCTCCCTAACACCTAACCCTTAACCCTAAACCTAAACCTAACCCTAAACCTAAATTCTAACCCTAAACCTAACCCTAACCCTAACCCTAAAATCTAAACTCAATCATAACCCTAACCCTATCCCTAACCTTAACACTAACCCTAACACTATCCCTAACTACAACCTTATCCCTAACACCTAATTCCTAAACCTAACACTAACACTAACCCTAACTTTAACCATAAACCTAACCATACCCCTAACCCTAACTTCTAATCCTAACCCTAACCATAACCATAAACATAACCATAACCATAACCCTAAACCTAACATTAATCCCTAAACCTAACCCTAACCCTAACCCTTAAACTAACCCTAAACCTGACTGTAATACCTAACCCTAACCCTAACCATAGCATAACACTAACATTAACCCTAAAACTAACGCTAACCATAACCCTAACCCATACCTCTAACCCTAACCCTAACACTAACCCTAATCCTAACCCTAACCCTAACCCAAAGCCTAAGCTTTAACGCTAACCCTAACACTAACTCTAACCATAAACTCTAAGCCTAACACTAACCTTAACACTAACATCAAACTCTAACACTAAAACTAACGCTAACCTCTAAACATAACCCGAATACTGATCCTAACTCTAACCCTAACCATAACACTCACCCTAAAGCCTAACCCTAATGCTAAAAGTAACCATAAACCTAAACCTAACCGTAAACCTTAATCTAACCCTAAAGGTAACCCTAACACTAACCCTAACCATTACACTAATCCTGTCACTAACACTTAACCCCTAAAACTAACATTAACCCTAACCATAAAACTCACCATAAACCTAAACCTAACCATAACCCTTAACCTAACCCTAAGCCTAACCATAATCCTATCCCTAAAACTTAACTCCTAACCCTAACCCTAAACCTAACCCTACAACTAACTTCAAATCTAACCCTAACCCTAACACTAACCCTAACCCTAACCCTAACCCTAACCCTAACCCTAACCCTAACAATAACTGTAACCCTAAACCTAAACCTAACACTAAACCTAATCATAACCCTAACACTAACCGGAACCCTCAGGCTAACCCTAGCCCTCTCCCTAACACCTAATCCCTAACCCTAAACCTAACAATAACCCTAATCCTAACCGTAACGATAACCCTAACCCTACCCCTAAGAGTAACTTCTTATACTAACACTAAACCTAAACCTAAACCTAAACCTAACCCTAAGCTCTAACCCTAAAACTAACCCTAACACTAAGACTAACCTTTATCTCTAACCCTAACCATAACCCTACCCTAAATCTAATCTTAACCTCTAACCCTAACCCTAATCCTAACACTAACCTATTCATAACCCCAACCCTAAACCTAACACTGAACATAACTTCAAACCCTAACCTAACCCTAACCCTAAACATCAACTTACACCTAACCCTAACCATAACCCTAACCCTAACTCTAACCATAACCCAAAGCCTAACCGTATCCATATCCCTAACCCTAAAACTAACCCTAACCCTAAAGCTAAACCTAACTCTTACCCTAACCATAACCCTTCCCTAACCCTAATAATAACCTCTAAACGTAACCGTAACCCTAACCGTAAATGTAACCCTAAACCTAAGCTTTAACCGTAACACTAACAGTAATCCTAAACATAACCTCTAAGCCTAACCCTAACCATAACACTAACACTAACCCCAAACTCTAACACTAAAATTAACGTTACCTCTAACCATAACAGTAACACTAATCCTAACTGTAACCTTAAACCTAACACTAACACTAACCCTAACCCTAATCCTAACCCGATCCCTAAAACCTAACCCCTAATGCTAACCCTAACCCTAAACCTAACCCTGAAACTAACCGTAAACCTAACCCTAACCTTAAACCTAAACATAATCATAACACTAAAACTAACAATAACCCGAAGCCTAACAGTAACCCTCTCCCTAACACCTAACACTTAACCCTAAACCTAACACTAACCCAAACCCTCAACCTAATTCTAACCCTAAAATCTAAACCTAAACCTAACTCTAAACCTACCCATAACCCTAAAACTAACTTTAAAACTGACCGTGATAACTAACCCTAACCCTACCATAAGCCTAAGCCTAGTCCTAACCCTAAACGTAATTCTAAGCCTAAATTCTAACGCTAAACCTAACCCTAACCCTAAAACTAACACTAACGCTAACCCTAACCCTAAACTCTAACCTTAACCCTAACCCTAACCAAAAACCTAACCCTAACCCTCACCATAACCCTAACCCAAGACTTAACCTTAATCCCTAACTCTAAAACTAACACTAACACTAAAACTAACTCTAACCGTGACCGTAATACCAAACCCTAACCTTAACCCTAAATTCTAATGAAAAAACTAACCCTAACCCTAACTCTAACCCTAAACCTAACCCTAACCCTAATTTCTAACCCTAAACCTAACCCTAACACTAAACTTAACCCTATACTTTAACCCTAACCCTAACCCTGCCCAGAAACTTAACCCTAACACTAAACCAGAACCTGACCCAAACCCTAAACCTAACCTCAACATAACCTTAACCCTAACAATAACACTAACCCTAAAACCTAACCCTAAGCCTCAACCGAACCCTATGCCTAAACCTAACCCTAAGCCTAAACCTAACACTATCCCTAACCCTAAAACTAACCCTAAAACTAATCCTAAACCTAACCCTAATGGTAACTCAATCCCTAACACCTAACACCTAAACGTAGCCCTAACCCTAACCCTAACCCTAAGTGTAAAACAAACCCTAACCATAACCCTAAACCTAACCATAACCCTAAAACTCACTGTAACCAGAAGCCTAACCATAACCGTCTCCTTAATAACTAAGCCCTAACCCCAACACTAAACCTAACCATAACCCTAAAACTAACACTAACCTCTAACCCTAACCCTAGAACTAACCCTAAACCTAACGCTAACCTCTAACCATAAACCTAACACTAAACTTAACCCTAAACCTAACAATGCCCCTTAAACTAACCCTAACCCTAACCCTATCCATAACCATAACCCTAAGCTCGAACACTAAGCCTAACCCTAAACATATCCTTAACCCTAACTCTAAACCTAACATTAAACCTAACTTCTATCCCTAACCCTATCCATAACCTTAACAATAAAACTAACCGTAAAACTAACCCGAACTAAAACCCTAACCCGAACCCTAAGCCTAACACTAATCTTATCCTTAACACTTAACCCCTAACCCTAAACCTAACCCTACTGTAAACGTAATCCTAAACATAACCATAACCCTAACCATAACCCTAACCCTAAACCTAATCCTAAACCTAATCTTAACACTAACACTAACCGTAACCCGCAGCCTAACCCTAATCCTCTCCCTAACACATAACCCCTAACTCTAACCTTAACACTAACCATAACCCTAACAGTAACAATAACCCTAACCCTACACCTAACAGTAAATTCTTATCCTAACACTAACCCTAACCCTAAACCTCATCCTAACCCTAAACTATAATGCTAAACCTAACCTTAACACTAACCCTAACCTCACCCTAGCACTAACCCTAAACTCTAACCCTAACACTAACAGTAACCTTTAACTCTAACCCTAACCATAACCCTAATGCTAACCCTAACCCTAAACCTAACTTTAACCTCTAACCCTAATCCTAACACTAACCGATCCGTAACACTAACCCAAAACCTAACACTAAACCTAATTTTAAACCCTAAACCTAACCCTAAACCTCAACCTAACCCTAACACTAACCATAACCCTAACCCTAACTCTAATCATAACCAAAAGCCTAACCGTAACCCTATCCCTAACCCTAACCTGAAACCTAAAACTAAACCTAACCCTAACCCTAAAGCTAAACATAACCCTAAACTTTACCCTAACCCTAATCATAAACCTAAACCTAATCGTAACTCCAACTCTAACTGTAAGCTGAAGCCTAACCACAAACCTCTCCCTAACACCTTACACCTAACCCTAACTTAACCTAACCCAAAGCCTAACCATAACCGTCTCTCTAACAACTAATGCCTAACCGCAAAACTAAAACTAACACTAACTCTAAACTAACACTAACCTCTAACCATAACTCTAACCCTAACCCTAACACTAACACTAACCCTAAACCTAACTTCTAATGCTAAGCCTAAACCTAAACATAAACCTCGACCTAACCCTAACTCTTAACCTAACCCTAAACCTAACCCTAACTGTAACCCTTAAACTAAACCTGAACCTAACCCTAAACCTAACCCTTACCCTAAACAGTACCCCTAAACCTAACACTAACTATAACCCTAACTCTAAACCTAAACCTAACCCTAAACCTAACCGTAAACTTAGGCCTAAACGAAATCATAACCCTAAACCTAACTGTAACACAAAGCTTTACCCTAACCCTCTCTCTAACACCTAACACCTAACCCTAACAATAACACTAACCTTAACCCTAATGCTAACTCTAAACAGAACACTCAACCTAAGTTTTAACCCTAAAACTAACACTAACCTTAACAGTAACTGATCCGTAACACTAACACTAAACCTAACACTAAACCTAACTTCAAAGCCTAACCCTAACCCTAACCCTAACCCTAACCCTAAAGTATAACTATAACACTAACCCTAAACCTAACTTCTAATGCTAAGCTTAAACCTAAACATAAACCTCGACCTAACCCTAACTCTTAACCTAACCCTAAACCTAACCCTAACTGTAACCCTTAAACTAAACCTGAACCTAACCCTAAACCTAACCCTTACCCTAAACAGTACCCCTAAACCTAACACTAACTATAACCCTAACTCTAAACCTAAACCTAACCCTAAACCTAACCGTAAACTTAGGCCTAAACGAAATCATAACCCTAAACCTAACTGTAACGCAAAGCTTTACCCTAACCCTCTCTCTAACACCTAACACCTAACCCTAACCCTAACAATAACACTAACCTTAACCCTAATGCTAACTCTAAACAGAACCCTCAACCTAAGTATTAACCCTAAAACTAACACTAACCTTAACAGTAACTGATCCATAACACTAACACTAAACCTAACACTAAACCTAACTTCAAAGCCTAACCCTAACCCTAACCCTAACCCTAACCCTAACCCTAAAGTATAACTATAACACTAACCCTAATACTAACCCTAATCCTAGTATCTAACCCTAACCCTAACTCTAACTCTAACATTAACCCTAACACTAAACCAATTTCTCACCATAACACTAACACTAACTCTAACCCTAAACCTAAACCTAAACATAACCCTAACACTAACCCTAACACAACCCTAACCCTAACCCTAAACCTAACCCTAACCCTAACCCTAACGCTAACACTAACCCTAACCCTGACCCTAAACCTAACCCTAAACCTAAACCTAACACAATTCCTAACCATAAACCTAACCGAAAACCTAACCCTAACCCTAACCCTAACTCTAACACTATCCTTAACACCTAACCCCAACCCTAACTCTAAACCTAAACCTAAAACGAACACTAAACCTAACCCTAACCCTAACACTAAACATAACTTCTAATCCTAACCCGAACATGAATCCTAACGCTAACAGTAACAATAACCATGAACCTAAACCTAACATTACTCCCTAAACCTAACCCTACCCCTTAAACTAACCCTAACACTGACTGTAATACCTAACCCTAACACTAACCCTAACCCTAGCATAACCCTAACTCTAACCCTATTCCTAAACCTAACACTAACCCATACCTCTAAACGTAATACTAACCCTAACCCTAACACTAACCATAAAATGTAACCATGACCATAACCCTAAACCTATTTCTAACACCTAACCCCTAACTTTAACCCTAAACCTAACTCTGAAACTACAGTAAACCTAACCCTAACCATAACCCATACCTAATAATAACACTAAACCAAACCCGAAACCTGAATACTAACCCTAATCCTAACCCGAACCTTATGCCTAACCCTAACCCTAAGCCTAAACCTAACACTATCCCTGACCATAAACCTAACCCTAACACTAATCCTAACCCTAACCCTAACCTAATTGTAACCCTAAACTCAAACCCTAAACCTAACTCTAACCCTAACTCTAAAACTAAATTTAACCCTGAACATAATACCTAACCCAAACCCTAAACCAAACATAAGCCTAAGCAAATCTTAACGCTAAACATAATTCTAACCCTAAATTCTAACGCTAAACCTAACCCTAACCCTAAACCTAACGACTAACCCTAATTCTAACCTTAAACCTATCCCTAATGCTAACCCTAACCCTAACCCTAAAGCTAAGCTTTAAACCTAACCCTAACCTAAACTTTCACCATAACCTCTTAGCCTAACACTAACCCTAACTCTATCCCCAAACTCTATCACTAAACCTAACACTAAACTCTAACCATAACCCTAACCCTAACCCTAATTAACCCTAAACCTAACGACTAACCCTAATTCTAACCTTAAACCTATCCCTAATACTAACCCTAACCCTAACCCTAAAGCTAAGCTTTAAACCTAACCCTAACCTAAACTTTTACCATAACCTCTTAGCCTAACACTAACCCTAACTCTATCCCCAAACTCTATCACTAAACCTAACACTAAACTCTAACCATAACCCTAACCCTAACCCTAACCCTAAATTAACCCTAAACCTAGCACTAACCCTAACCATAAACCTAACCCTAAAACTTACTCTAAAACTAGCCGTAACACTAAACCAACTCCTAACCCTAACACTAACCCTAAACCTAAGCTTTAAACCAAACCCTAACCCTAACCCTAACCTCTAAGCCTAACAATAACCCTAACCCAACCCCCAAATTCTAACCCTAAATCTAACGCTAAACTCTAACCATAACCCTAAGACTAACACTGACCCTAACCCTAAACTTAACCATGTCACTTAAACTGACACTAACCCTAACCCTAAACCTAACCCTAACCCTAACACTAACCCTAACACTAACACTAAACCATAAACCTAACACTAAACAAAACCCTAACGCTAACCCTAACCCTCTAACCCTAACCTTAACTCTAATCCTTACTCTTTCAGGAACCTGAACACTAACCCTAAACCTAACCCCTAACCCTAAACCTAACCAAAACCTAAAACTATTCATAACTCCAATCCCTAACCCCAACCCTAACACTAACATTAACCCAAACGAAAATCTCTAAGCCCAACTCTAACCCTAACACTAAATATAAACCTAAACCTAACATTAACCCTAAACCTAACCCTGAACGTAACCCTAACCCTAAACTTAATGCTAAGCATAACCCTAACCCTAACATTAAACCTAACACTAACCCTAAATCTTACTCTAAACCCTAACTCTAACGACAAGCCTATCACTAACCATAACCCTAAAACGAACTTCTAACCCTAACACTAAATGTAACGCTAACCCTAACCCTAACCCTAACCCTGACCCTAACACTAACCTTCTAAACCTAACCCTAACCCTAACCCTAACCCTAAAGTAACCCAAACCCTAACCCTAATTTCTAACTGTAACCTTAACTCTAACCCTAACCCTAACCCTAACCCTAAACCTAAACCTAAGCCAAAGCCTAAACCTAACCCTAACCCTAACCCTCTAACCCTAAACAAAACCCTAACCCTAACCTTAACCCTAGCGGTCATGTTAACCCTAACCATAAGCCTAACCCTAATCATAACCATAACCCTAACCTCTAACCATAAACCTAACCCTAAACCTAACCCTAATGGTAACCCTAACCCTCACCCTAACCCACTAACGCTAACCCTAACTCTATCTCTAACACTAACCCTAACCCTAACACTAACCCTAAACCCTAAGCGTACCCTAACACAAACCCTAACCTTAAACCTAAACCTAAGCCTATCCCTAACGCTAACCCTAAGCCTAACCCTAACCCTAATAATAACCTTCACCCTAAACCTAATCCTTAAACATAAACTTAACACTAACTCTATCCCTAAATCTAACCCTAACCTTAACCCTAATCTGGAACGCTAACCCTACCCATAAACCTAACACTAACAATATCTCTAACACAAACCCTTAACTCTATCCCTAACCCTAAACTTAACCCTAAACCAAATGCCTAACCCTAACTCTAACCCTAACCCTAACCTTAACCCTAACCCGAATGGTAACCCTAACCTTAATGGTAATCCTAACTCAAAACATAACCCTAACCCTCTAACACTAACCCTAAACCTAACTCTAACCCTAAACCTAACCTTAACCCTAACACTAACCAATAAACCTAACACTAACACTAACCCTAATGCTAACCTGAACCCTAACCCCTAACTGAAACCATAAAACTAACGATAACCCTAAACCTAACCCTAACCCTAACCAAAATTCCTAACCCTAACTGTAATGCTAACAATAACCGTAACCCTCACTATAACTTTAAATATAACTGTAACACTAACCCTAAGGCTAACACTAACCATACCCCTAACCCTTAACCCTGACCCCTAATCCTAACCCTAAACCTAACCCTAAAACTAACTCTAAACTTAATCCTAACCCAAACACTAACCGTTACCTAAAACCTCACCCTAAACCTAAGCCTAACAATAAGCCTAAAAATAACCCTAACCCCTAACAAAAACCCTAACAACTAACCATAAGCTCCTACCCTAATCCTAACACTAACCCTAAAACTAAAATCTAACCCTAACTGTAAAGCTAACACTAACCCTAACGCTAGCCTCTAAACTGAACACCATCCCTAACCCTAACCCTAAACCTAACCACAACCCTAACACTAACCTTAACCTTAATCCTAACCCTAACACTATCCCTAAACCTGACACCCAACACTAACCCTAACAAAAACCCTAAGGCTAACCCTAAATCTAAACCGAACCTCTAACACTAACCTTAACCCTAAACCTACCATAACCCTAAAACTAACCCTAACCCTAAACCTAAGCCTAACTCTATCACTAACCCTCTAACCCTAACCCTAACACTGACACTAACCCTAAACCTAGCTGTAAACTTAACTGTAATGCTTACCCTAACCAAAACCCTTACACAACATGAACTATAAACGTAACCCTAACCACTAACCCCTAAACCAACGATAACGATAACCCAAGCACTAACGTCTAACCCTAACGCTAAACTTAACCCTAACCCTAATTATAACTCTAACACTAACACTAACCCTAACCACTAAGCATAACCCTAGCCATAACACTAACCTTAACCGTAACCCTAACCCTATCCCTCACCATAACCCTCTAACAATAACCCTAACTCTAACATGAAAATAAACCTAACACTAACACTAATCCTTAACCCTAACTCTAACTCTAATCCTAACCCTAAGCCTAACCCATAACCGTAATCCTAACCCTAGCACTAAACCTAACCCTATCCTTAAACCTAACTGTAAGCCTAACCCTAACCCTGTCCTTAACACTAACCATTACCTTAAACCTAACACTAAACCTAAACCTAACACTAACCTAAACCTAACACTATTCCTAACATCAACTCGTAACCCAAACCCTAACCTTAACCTTAACCCAAACCAAAATCCCTAAGCTTAACTCTAACCCTAACCCTAAACATAACCCTAAAACTAACCCTAACCCTAACTCTAACGATAACCATATCACTAACCCTAACCCTAACCTCTAACCCCAACCCTAAACCTAACGCTAACGCTAACCCTAAACATAACCATAACCATTATCCTCTAACACTAACATTAACCCTAACATAATGCTAACCCTAACCTTCTTCTCTAACCCTAAACGTAAACATAATTCTAAACCTAACATTAACCCTAACACCAACTCTATCTTTTAACCCTAATCGTAACCCTAAACCTAACCCTAACCCCAATTCGAACCCTAACCCTAACACTAACATTATCCCTAAACCTAACCATAACCCTAACACTAACCGTAACCCAAACACTAACACTAACACTAACCCTAACTCTAACCCTAAACCCTAACACTAAACCTAACCATAACACTAACCCTAACCCTAACTTTAACTCTAACAGGAAACTCTAACCCTAACCCTAACCCTAACCTTTACCCTAACCATCTAACCCTAACCCTAACCCTAAACCTAACGCTATCCTTAACCCTAAAGGTAATGCTAACCCTAACCATAACCCTAACACGAACCCGAACACTAACCCGCACCCTAACCCCTAACCCTAACTCTAACCCTAAACCTAAGCCTAACACTAAAATTAAGGCTAAACTTAACCCTAACCTTAACCATAACCCTAACCCTAACCATAACTCTAACCTCTAACCATAAACCTAACCCTCACCCTAACCCTAATCGTAACCTAAACCTCACCCTAATCCTGTAACTGTAACCCTAACTCTATGTCTAACGCTAACCCTAACCCTAACACTAACCCTCATCCCTAACGCTAACCCTAACACTAATTCTAACCCTAAACCTAAAAAATAACTGTAACCTTAAACCAGACCTTATCTCTAAACCTAAACCTAACCCTATCCCTAACGCTAACCATAAGCCTAACCCTAAACCTATCGCTAAAAATAACCCTAACTCTAACCCTAATCCTTAACCCTAAACTTAACACTAACTCTATCACTAACTATAAACCTAACCCTAACCCTAATCCCTATCACTAACCCTACCCATAAAACTAACCCTAACATTATCCTTGACCCCAACCCCTAACCCTATCCTTAAACCTAACCTTAACTCTAAACCAAATCTGTAACCCTAACTCTAACCCTAACATTAACCCTAATGCTAAGCCCAACACTAACCCTAAAACTAAGCTTTAAACCTAACCCTAACCTTAACTCTAACCATAACCTCTAAGCCTAACACTAACCCTAACACTAACCCAAACTCTATCACTAAACCTAACGCTAAACTCTAACCATAACCCTAACCCTAAACCTAACACTAACCCTAAATTAACCCTAACCCTAACCCTAACACTATCCCGAACCCTAACAATAAACCTAACCTTAACCCTAAACCTAAGCCTAACACTATACCTAACACCTAAACCCTAACCCTAACCATAAACCTAACCCTAAAACTAGCCCTAACACTAAACCAACATCTAACCCTAACACTAAAACTAAACCTAACCCTAAATCTAAACTTTAACCCTAACCCTAACCTCTAAGCCTAAACCGAACCCTAACTCAACCCCTATCTCTAACCCTAAATCTAACGCTAACCTCAAACCATAACCCTAACCTTAACCCTAACCATAACATAACACTAACCCTAATCCTAAACCTAAACATGCCCTTTAAACTAACCCTAACCCTAACCCTATCCTTAACCCTAACTCTTACCCAAATCTCTAACCCTAACCGTAACATTAACTCTAAACCTAAACCTAACCCTAAACCTAACCTCTATCCAGAACCCTAACACTAACCATAACCCTAATCCTAACTCTAAACCTAACCCTAACCAAGCTCTAACCCGAAACTCTAACCCTAAACCTAACCTCTAAACCTAACCGTAACCCTAACCATAACCCTAACCCTAACCTCTAACCTGAACCATAAACCTAACCTTAACCATAACGCTAAACATAACCATAACCCTAACACTAACCGTAACCCAAACACTAACACTAACCCTAACCCTAACCCGAACCCTAACGCTAATCCATACCCTAACCCTAACACTAAACCTAACCCTAATGCTAACCCTAACACTCTAACCCTAAACCTAAACCTAACGCTAACCCTAACCAAACTCTAACACTATTCTTAACCCCAACCATAACCCTAACATTAACCCAAACCAAAATCTCTAAGCCCAACTCTAACATCTAACCATAACCCTAACCCTAACCGTAACGCTAAACTCTAACTGTAACACTGACCCTAACACTAACCCTAACACTAACACTAACCTATAACCCTAACCATAACCATAACCCTAACCCTAACCATAAACATAACCCTAACCCTAAATCTAACATTAATCCCTTACCCTAACCCTAGCCCTACCCCTTAAACTAACCCTAACCCTGACTGTAATACCTAACCCTAACCCTAACCCTAGCATAACTCTAACACTAATCCTAACACTGACACTAAATATAACCCTAACACATACCCCTAACCCTATCCCAAAACCTAACCCTAAATGTAACACTAACCTTAACCTCGAACACTAACCTTAATATTAAACCTATCGCTAACCCTAACACTTAACAACACTATACTTAATTTCTGACCATAACTCTAAAACTAAACCTAAACCTTAACCTAACCCTAACGCTAACCATAACACTAACATTCACACTATCCCTAACCCTAAACACTAACCATAACACTGACCCTAACCCTAACCCTAACCTAATTTTAACCCTAACCCAAACCCTAACCTAATTGTAACCCTAACCCTAAACCTAACCCTAACACTAACCATAACCTCTATGCCTAACCATAACCCTAACCTTCAACCTAAATCTAACCCTAAGCAAAATGCTAAGCTCTAACAATGACCCTAGCCTTAACCCTAACACCAACACTTAAATTAACCACAAACCTAACCCTAACACTAACACTAACCCCAAACTTAAGCTTTAACACTAACCCTAAACCTAAAAATATCCCTACAATCTAACCCTTACCATAACCATAACCCTAAGCCTAAACCTAGCTTTAACCCTAACCCTAAACCAGACCTAAGGCTAACTGCTAACCATAATGCTAACCTAACCCTAAACCTAAACTCTAACCGTAACACTAACCCTAACCCTAAAACTATCCCTAATATCTAACCCTAACCCAAACCCTAACCTTACACTAACCCTAGCCTAATCATAACTGTAACTCTCAGCATAACCCAAAGACTAACCATAACCTTAACCCTTACCCTAAACATAACACTAACCCTAAACCCTAACCCTAAAGCTATCACTATACCTAACCCTAAACATAACCGTAAACCTAACACTAAAACTACCCTAACCCTAATTCTATCCCTAACACATAACCCCTATCACTATCGCTAAACGTAACCGTAACTCTAGCCCTAACCCCAAGCCTAAACCTAAACCTAATTGTAACCCTAACCCTAACCGTAATCGGAAGCCTAACAGTAACTCTAACCTTAACCCTAATCCTAACACTAACCCTAAATGCTAACCCTAAACCTAACACTAACCCTAACCCCTAACCAAACCCTAACACTAACATCTAACCCTAACCCAAACCATAACCATGAAACTAAACTTAACCCTATCCCTAACCCTAACCCTAACCCAACTTAACCCTATCCCTAACCCTAACCCTAACCCTAACATCTAATGGTAACAGTAACACTAACTCTAACCATAACCCTAACTGTAACCATAATCTCTAACCATAATCGTAACCCTGACCATAACCCTAACAATAACAATAAACTCTTAAATTAACCCTAAGGCCTGACTTTATTTCCTATCCCTAACCCTAACCCTACCCCTAGCATAACCCTAAACCTAACCCTAACCCAAACGCTAACCGTAACCCATGCCTGTAACCATAACCCTAACCGTAACCAAATGCCTAACCGTAACCCTATCCCTAACCCTAACCCTAATCCAAACTCTAACCCTAACCCTAACACTTAACCTAAACCTAAACTTAAACCTAACTCTAAAACTAACCCTAACCCTAACAAAAACACTAACACTAAACCTAACCCTAACACTAACCTCTAAACCTAACCCAAAACTTAAAATTAACCAGTAACCCTAATATTAACCTTTACACTATCCCTAACCCTAACATTAACCCTAACCCTGAACCTAAGCTTTAACCCTAAACCTAACACTAACCATAACCTCTAAGCCTAAACCTAACCCTAACTCTAACCCTAACTCTAACCCTAAACCAAACGCAAACCGCCAACAATAACCCTAACACTAACCATAACCCTAAACCGAACACTAACCCTAATCCTAACCCTAACCCTAACCATAAACCTAAGCATTAACCCTAACCCTAATCGAACCTAACACTAATCTCTAACCATAACCCTAACCCAAACACTAACCCTAAACCTAAACTCTAACCATAACACTAACACTAACCCTAAAACTATCCCTAACATCAAACCCTAAACCTAACCCTAAGCCTAACCCTAAGCCTAATCTAATTGTAACCCTAACCCTAACCATAACCCGAAGACTAACCGTAACTCAAACCCTAACTGTAACACTAACCCTAAACCCTAAACCTAAAGCTAACACTATCCCTAAGCCTAACCCTAACAGTCAACCTAACCCTACCCCTACCCCTACCCCTATACCTAACACGTAACCTCTAACCCAAACGCTAACCCTAAACCTAATATTAACACTAAACCTAATCCTAACCCGAAGCCTAACCCTAAACCTAATCGTAACCCTAACAATAACTGTAACTCAAAGCCTAACCTTAACACTCTCCCTAACACCTAAACCCTAACACTAACCCTAACCGCAAACGTAAAGATAACCCTAACCCTACCCTTAACCCTAACTTCTCATCCTAACCCTAACCATAAACCTAACCATACCCATAACTCTAACCCTAAACCTAACATTAATCCCTTACCCAAACCCTAATCCTAGCCCCTAAACTAAAGCTAACCCTGTCTACAATACCTAAACCTAAAGCTAAACATAACCCTAGCATAACCCGAACCCTAACCCTAAGCTTAACCCTAAAACTAACACTACCTCTAACCCTAACACACACCTCTACTCTAACCATAACCCTAACACTAAACATAACACCAACCCTAACATCTAACACTAACCATAACAATAAACCTATCACTAAACCTAACGCTAAAACAAACCCCTAAAGCTAACCCTAACCCTAACCGTAACCCTAACCCTAAAACTAATAACTAACCCTAATCCTAACACTTACCCTATCCCAAACCCTTACCCTAACCCCAAATGTAACCCTGAAATTAAGCTTTCACCCTAACCCTAACACTAACACTAACCATAACCATAACCTCTAAGCCTAATCCTAACCCTAACACTAACTCTAACCCGAAACCAAATGCTAACCTCTAACCAAAACCCTAACACTAACCATAAAATTAAACCTAGCCCTAACCCTAACCCTAACCCTAACCCTAAACCAAACCCTAAACTCTAACTGTAACACCAATTCTAACCCTAAACTTAAACCTAACCCTAACCCTAAACCTAACCCTAATCCTAAACTTAAAACTAAACCTAAACCTAACCCTAACACTAACCTCTAAACTTAACCCTAACATTAACCATAACCCAAACAATAAAATTAACCAGTAACCTTAATCTTAACCCTTACACTATCCCTAACCCTAACACTAACCCTAAACCTGATCCTAAGCTTTAACCCTAAACCTAATACTAACCATAAGCTCTAAACCTAAACCTAACCCTAACTCTAACCCTAACTCTAACCATAAAACAAACGCAAACCGCGAACAATAACCTTAACCCTAACCATAGGCCAAAATCGAACACTAACTCTAATCCTAAACCTAACCCTAATTATAAACCTAAGATTTATCCCTAACCCTAATCAAAACTGAACGCTAACATCTAACCATAACCCTAACACAAACCCTAACCCTAACCCTTAACTCTAACCATAACACTAACCCTAAAACTATCCCTAACATCAAACCCTAAACCTAATTCTAACCCTAAACCTAAGCCTAACCTAATTGTAACCCTAACCCTAACCATAACGCAAAGCCTAACTGAAACCTGAAACCTAACCTTAACACTAACCCTAAACCCTAACCCTAAAGCTAACACTACCCCTAACCCTAACCCTAACCCTAACCCTATACCTAACACCTAACCTCTAACCCAAACGCTAAACCTAACCCTAATATTAACACTAAATCTAACCCTAACACTAAGCCTAATCCTAAACCTAATCGTAACCCTAACACTAACCATAACCCAAAGAATAACCTTAACACTCTCCCTAAGACCTAAACCCTAACACTAACCCTAAACCTAAACGTAACCATAACCCTAACCCTAACCCTAACATCTAATCCTAACCCTAAACATAACCCTAAACCTAACCCTAAACCTAACATTAATCCCTTACCCAAGCCCTAACCTTAGCCCTTAAACTAAAGCTAACCCTGTCTATAATACCTAACCCTAAAGCTAAACATAACCCTAGCATAACCCTCACACTAACCCTAACCTTAACCCTAAATCTAACGCTAACACAAACCCTAACACACACCTCTACTCTAATCCTAACCCTAACTCTAAACATAACACTAACCCTAACCTCTAACACTAACCCAAACAATAAACCTATTCTAAACTTAACCCTAAAACTAACCCCTATAGCTAACCCTAACCCTAACCCTAACCCTATAATTAATAACTAAACCTAATCCTAACACTTACCCTATCCCTAACCCTAACCCTAACCCCAAAAGTAACCCTGAAATTAAGTTTTCACACTAACCCTAACACCAACACTAACCCTACCCTAACCATAACCTCTAAGCCTTATCCTAACCCTAACCCTAACTCTAACCCTAAAAAAGATGCTAACCTCTAACAATAACCCAAACACAAACCATAACCTTAAACCTAGCCCTAAACCTAACCCTAAACCTAACCCTAAACTCTAACTGTAACACTAATTCTAACCCTAACTTTATCCCGAAAGTTAACCCTAACACTAACCTTAACCCTAAAACTAACCCTAACACTATGCTTAACCCTAACCATAACCCTAAATCGAACCCTAAACCTAAACCTAACCCTACCGAAACACCTTAAACCTAACCCTAAACCTAACCCTAACTGTAAAACTAACCCTAACCCTAACCATAATACTAACCCTAACACTAAACCTAACCCTAAACTTAAACCTACACCTAAACATAACCCTAAAACTAAACCTTAACCCTAACCCTAAAAATATGCCTAACCGTAAACCTAACCCTAAACTGAACCCTAACCCTAAACCTAACAATATCGAAACACCTAACCACCAACCCTATCCCTAACTTTAAAACTAACCCTAAAACTAACACTAACACTAACCCTAAAATTAATCGTAACCCTAACTGTAACTGTAAAACGATTCCTAACACTAACCCTCTCCCTAACAGCTAACCCCTAACCCTAAACTTAATCATAACCCAAAAACTAAGCGTAACCCTAACCCTAAGGCTAAACCTAACCTCTAACCGTAACCCTAACCCTAAACTCTAACCCTAACCCTAACCCTAAACTCAAACCGTAACACTAAGCCTAGCCCTAAAACTACCCCTAGCATCTAACCGTAACCCAAACCCTAACCCTAACCCTGACCTAATCGTAACTCTAACCCTCATCATAAACCGAAGCCTAACTGTAACACTAAACCTTACACTAACCCTAAAGCTAACACTATACCTAATGCTAACCATAACAGTAAATCTAACCCTAACCCTATGCCAATCCTAACCCTATCCCTAACACATAACCCCTAACCCTGATGCTAAACCTAACCATAACCCTAAACCTAACCCTAAGCCTAACCCTAACCTAATTGTAACCCTAACCCTAACCGTAATCCGAAGATTAACCGTAACTCTAACCCTGACCCTAACTTTAATACTAGCCCTAAATCCTAACCCTAAACGTAACACTAACCCTAACTGTAACCCTAACTTCTAACCCTAACCCTAAACCTAAACCTAAAATTAACACTAACACTAACCCTAACCCTAACCCTAAAACTCAACCTAAACCTAACTCTAAGCCTAACCCTAACCTTAACATTAACACTGACACTAACCCTAACCGTAACACTAACCTCTAAACCTAACCCTAACCCTAACCGTAACCGAAACCCTAAACCTAAGCTTTAACCCTAATCCTAACAGTAACTCTAACAATAACATCTAATCCTAACCCTAACCCTAACCCTAAATCCAAACTCTAACACTAAACCTAATGCTACCCTCTAACCATAAGACTAAACCTACTCCTAAACCTAACCCTAACCCTAACCCTTATCCTAAACTCTAACCGTAACACTAACTCTATCCAACACACTAAACCTAACCGTAAACCTAACCCTCACCCTAACCCTAATCCTAACCATAACCCTAACCATAACCTATTCCTAACACCTAACCCCTAACCCTAACCCAAAACCTAACCCTAAACCTAACTGTAAACCTAACTCTGACCTTAATTTTAACCCTAACCCTAAACCTAAACCTTAAACTTAGGTAAACCTAACCCTCACCCTAACCCTAACAATAACCATATCAGTAACACCTAACACCTAACCCTAACCCTAAACCTAACCCTAAATATAACCATAAACCTAACTCTGACCCTAACACTAACCCTAACACTAACCCTAACCAGAAATCTAATCTTAACCCTAAAATGAACCTTAACCCGAAGCTTAACCATAGCCCTCACCCTAACACCTAACCCCTAATCCTAACCCTAAAACTAGCCCTAACCCTAAACCGAACCATTACCCTAACCCTACCCCTACCCCTACCCCTAACCTTAACTTCTAACCCTAACACTAACACTAATACTAACACTAACCTAGCCCTAAACCTAACCCTAAACTTAACACTAATCCTAACTTCTAACCCTAACCCTAAACCTAAAACTAACCCTAAACCTCAACCTAACCCTAACACAAACCTTAACACTAACCCTAACCCTAAACATAACCCAAAGCCTTACCGTAACCCTGTCCCTAACCCTAACATTAACCCTAATCCTAACCCTAAACCTAACCATAGCCTTAAACCTAAACTAAGCACTAAACGTAACCCTAATCCTAACATAAACACTAACCCTAAAACTAACACTAACACTAACCGCTAAACGTAATGCTAAGCCTAACCATAACTCTACCATAAACCTAAGATTTAACCCTAACCATAACGTCTAAGCCTAACCCTACCCCAAACACTAACCTCTAAACCTAACCCTAACCCTAAGCATAACCCTAACAATAAACCTAAGCTTTAACCCTAACACTAAGGCTAACCCTAAAAATAATATCTAAGCCTAACCCTAACCCTAACTCTAAGCCAAACCTAACCCTAACCCTAACCCTATCCCTAACACTAAGACTAACCATAACCATAAACCTAACCATAACACAATACCTAACACTAACCCTAACCCTAACCCTAACATAAAAACTAACCTTAACACTAAATTCTAATCATAAACATAACCCTAACCCTAACACTAAACATATACCTAACCCTAAACCTAACATCTAACACTGAAACTAATGCTAACACAAACCCTAACCCTAACCCTAACCATAAACTCTAACCCAAACCCTAACCCTAATCCGAAATCTAACCCTAAACCTAACCCTAACACAAACACTAACCCTAACACTAAACCTCAACCTAACCATAACCCTAACAATAACCCTAACCCTAAACCTAACCTGAAACAATAAACCTAACCCTAACCCTATCCCTAACCCTAACCTTAACCCCAAACCTAACACTGTCCCTAACCGTAAACCTAACCCTAAACCTACCAATAACACTAAATTTAACCCTAGCCCTAATGCTAACTCTATCCCTAACACCTAACCCCTAACCCTAAACCTAACCCTAACAGTAAGCCTAACCAAAACCCTAACCCTAAACCTAATCATTAGCCCAAACCTAACCGTAACCCAAAGACTTAACAAAACCCTCTCCCTAACACCCAAAGCTTAACCCTAACCCTAAACCTATCACTAACCCTAACCGAAAGGGTAAATTTAACCCTAAATCGAACCCTAAACCTAAATTATAATCATAACCCTAACTCTAACAGTAACCCTAAACCTAAACCTATACCTAAACTCTAACCCTAACCCTAACCCTAACTGCCACCTTATCCTAATACCTAACTCTTAAACCTAACCCTAACCCTAACCCTAAAACTAACCATAAATCTAACACAAACACTGACCCTAACACTAACCCTAACCTAATCATAAACCTAACACTAACCAGAACTTGAAGCCTAACCCTAAACCTTTCCCTAACACCTAAACACCAAAACTAACCCTAACCCTAACCCTAACCCTAATCCTAATCCAAAACCTAACCCTAAACCTAACCGTAACCCTAACCCTAACACTAAAACAAACACTAATCTAATCGTAACTAAAACCCTAAATTCTAATCCTAACATTAACACTAACCCAACTCTAACCCTAAACCTACCGTTAACCCTAAACCTAACTCTAACCATAGCCCTAACCCTAACACTAACCCTAACACGAACACTAAAGTCTAAATTAACTGTAGCACTAACCGTAATCCTAACCCTAAACTTAACCACTAAACCTAACCCTAACACTATCCCTAAACCTAACCCTAAACCTAACAGTAACCCTAACACTATCCCTAACACCCAACACGTAATCTTAACCCTAACTCTAAAACTAACACTAAATCTAACCCTAACACTAACCCTAAATTTAACCCTAAACCTAATCGTAACCCTAACCCTAACGAAAAGACTAATCCTAACCCTCTTCTTAACACCTAACCTATAATCCTCACACTAATCATTACCCTAACCCTAACCTTAACCCTAAACCTAACCCTAACACTAACCCTAACACTAACCCTAAACCTAACCTAAACAGAACCGTAAATTATAAGCCTAAACCTAATCCTAACCCTAACCTTAACCCTAACACAAACCCTAAACCCTAACTCTAAACCTAACCCTATCCCTAACACTAACCCGAACCGTAAACCTAAACCTAACCCTACACCTATCCCTAACACCTAACCCCTAACCCTAACGCTAAACCTAACCCTAAAACTAACAATAAAACTAACGCTAAAACTAACACTAACCCTAAGATTTACCCTAAAGCTAATCGTAACCCTAACACTAACCGTAATCCGAAGACTAAGCTTAACCCTCTACCTAACCCCTAACCACTAACCCTAACCCTAACAGTAGCCATAACCTAATCCTACCACAAACCCTAACTTCTAATCCTAACCCTAAACCTAACCATTAACCTAACCCTAAACCTAACATTAATCTCTTACCCTAACCCTAACTCTATGCCCTAAACTAATCCAAAGCCTGACTGTCATACTTAACCCTAACCGTAACACTAACCCCATCACTAATACCTGACCCGTAACCCTAACGCTAACCCTACCTCTAAATTTAACCTTAAACCTAAACCTAACCATAACCCTAACAACAACCCTAAGCCTAAACCTAATCCTAACCCAAAACCTAACCATAACTGGAAGCCTAAGTCTAACCCTCTCCCTAACACCTAACCGCTAACTCTAATGCTAAACCTAGCCCTAACCCTAACTTTAAACGTAACCCTAACCCTAATCCTACCCCAACCATAAATTATAATCCTAAACCTAACCCTAACCCTAAACTTAAACCTAAACCTAACCAGAAACCTAAACTCTAACCATAAACCTAACCCTAAAGCTAACCCTAACCCTAACCCCAAACCAACCCTAAATCTAACACTATCCCTAACCCTGAACCTTACCCTAAACCTAAATGTAACCCTAACCCTAACCCTAATGCTAACTCTATCCCTAATACCTTACTCCTAAACCTAACCCTAACCCAAAGCCTAACCACAACCCTCTTGCTAAAACTTAACATATAACCCTAAACCTAAACTTAACCGTAACTCTAACCGTAACCATAACCCTGAACCTAAACCTAATTCTAATCCTAAATTTATACCTAACCCTAAAAATAACCCTAATCCTAAAGATAACCCTACCTATAAATTTAATCTTAAACCTAACCGTAACCGTAACACAAACCCTAAACCTTAACCTAACCCTAAACTCTAACCTTAACACTAACCCTAAACCTAACCCTAACCATAAACCTAACCCTAAACCTAAGATTAATCCCTAACCCTAACCCTAACCCTACCGCTTAATCTAACCCTAACACTGACCGTAATACCTAACCCAAACCCTAACCCTAAACCTAACATAGCACTATCCCTATCACTAAACTTACCCATAAACATAACCCTAACCCTTAATTCTAACCCTATCCTAACCCTGATCCTAACCACAACCCTAAACTTAACCCTAACATCTAACACTAAACCTAACCCTAAAACTATCCCTAACAATAACCCTAAAACTAACACTAAAACTATCTTCTAACCCTAACGCTAAACCTAACTCTAAAACTCAATCTAACACTAAACCTAACCCTAATCCTAACCCTAACCATAACCCAAAGCCATTCCATTACACTATCCCTAACCCTAACCCTAACCATAATCCTAACCCTAACAATAACCCTAACCCTAACCTAACCCTAAATCTAAACCTAACCCTAAAACTAACACTAACACTAACCCTAACCCTAATTCTAACCCTAACCCTACCCTGACCCTAAACCCTAACCCTAAACTTAACCCAAAAGTTAAACGTAAACCTAGCCCTATCCCTAACCCTAACTGTAACCCTAACCCTAACATTAACCCTAACCCTAAATTCTTACCCTAATACCAACTTTAACACTAACGCTAACCGTAAATGTAACCCTAACAGTAAACTCAAACCCGAAATTTAACCGTAACCCTAAAACTAACCCTAAACTTAATCCTAACCCTAAAATCTAAACCTAACCCTAACACTGTCTCTAACCATAACCCTAACCATAAACCTAAACGTAAACCTAACATTAATCCCTAACCCTAACTCAAACCCTAACCCTAAACCTACCATAACACTAATCCTAACCCTAAACATACCCCTAAACCTAACCCTAACCCATACCTCTAAACCTTACCCTAATCATAACCATAACCCTAATCCTAACCATAACCCTAACGCTAACCCATACCTCTAAACCTTACCCTAATCATAACCATAACCCTAATCCTAACCATAACCCTAACCCTAACCCTAAACCTAATCCATACATCTAAACCTAAGCCTAAAACTAACCCTAAACTTAAACCTAACCCTAACACTAAACCTAACACTAACCTCTAACCCTAAACTTAACCTTAACCCTAACCCTAAAACTCAACCTAATCCTTGCACCAAACCTAAACCTAACCCTAACCCTAACTCTAGCCCTAACACTAACACTAACACTAACCCTTAACCTAACACTAAATCTCAACCTAACCCTAACCCTAATCATAACATTAGCCCTAACCATAACCCTAAACGCTAACACTAACCCAAACCCTAAAACTAACTGTAAACCTAACCCTAAACCTAAACCTTACCCAAAACTCTACCCCTAAACCTAACACTATCCCTAACTTTAACCCTAAACCTAAACCTAACACTAAACCAAACATTAACCATAAACCTATACCTAACCCTAACCCTAAACCTAACCGTAACCCGAAACCTAACCCAAACCCTCTCCCTATCACCTAAGCACAAACCCTAACCCTTAACCTATCCCTAAAACTAACCCTAACCCTAAACCTAACTCTAACTCTAAACGTAACCCTAATCCTAACCCTAAACTTAAACCTAACAATAAGCTTAAACCTTAAGTTTAATCCTAAACCTAACGGTAACCCTAAGCCTAACCCTAACCCTAACACTAACCCTAAACCTAACCCTAACCCTAAACTCGAACTCTGAACCTAACCCTATACCTAACACTAACCCTAAACCTAACTCTAAACCTAAACTCTAAACCTAAGTCTAACGCTAACCTGAAAACTAAACCTAACACTAAACCTAACTGTAACCCTAACTTTAATCCTAAACCTCAACCTAAACATAACAATAACACTAACCCTAAACCCTAACCCTAACCCTAACCCTAACTCTAACACTATCCCTGCCCCCAAACCTAACACTAAATCTAACACTATCCCTAACCCTAAACCTAACCCTAACCCTAAAAATAACCCTAACCCTAACCCTTACAATAACCCTAACGTTAACTCTATACCTAACAGCTAACACATAACCCTAAAACTAACCCTAAACCAAATGGTAACACTAAACCTAACCGTAACACTAAGCCTAACCATAAGCATTTCCCTAATAACTATCCTGTAACCCTAATCCTAAACCTAAACCAAACCCTAAACCTAACCCTAAACCTAACACTAAACTTAACCCTAACACTAATACTAACTCTAAACCTAACCCTAACACTAACCTCTAAACCTAATGCTAACTCTAACCCTAACCATAACCCTAAGCCTAAGCTTTAACACTAATCCTAACAATAACCTCTAAGCCTAACCCTAAGCAAACCCTAACACAATCTCTAACACTAAACTTAACGATAACCTCTACCAATAAGCCTAAACCTCATCCTGAATCTAAACCTAACCCTAACCCTAACTCTAAACCCTAACCCAAACCCTAACCCTAACACCAAACCCCTAACCTTAAGTCTAAACCTAACCCTAAACCTAACCGTAAACCTAACTCTGACCTTAACACTAACCATAACCCTAACACTGAACCTAATTCTAAATCTACACTAACAATAACCCGAAGCCTAACCCTAAACCTCTCCCTAACAACTAACATGTAACCCTAACCCTACATTAACCCTAACCGTAACCCTAACACTAACGATAACATTAACCCTAACCCTAACCATCTCCCTAACAACTAACCACTAACCCAAACCCAAACCCAAACACTAACCCTAATCCTAACCCTAACCGTAATCATAACCCTAACCCTACACCTAACCCTAACTTCTAATCCTAACCCTAACCCTAACCCTAAAGCTAACCCTAAACTCTAACCCTAACCCTAACACTAAACATAAACCTAAACTCTAAACATAACCCTAACCCTAACACTAAACCTAATCCTAACCCTAAACCTAACCCTAACCCTAATTCTAACCCAAAACATACCCCTTAAACTAACACTAAACCTGACAGTAATACCTAGCTCTAACCCGAACCATAAACCTACCATAGCCTTAACCCTAACTCTATCCATACCCCTAAACCTAAACCTAACACATACCTCTAACCCTATCCCTCACGCTAACAGTAACCCTAAACCTAATACTAACACGAAACTTAACCTCTAATCCTAACCCTAACCCTAACACTAACCTATCCCTAAACCCAACCCTAAACCTAACACTAAAACTAAATTCTAACCCTAAACCTAACCTTAATCCTAACCTTACCCTAAACTTAACCTCTAACCCTAAGCCTAACCCTAACCCTAACCAAAATTTAACCCTAAACCTAACCATAACCGTACGCCTACAACTAAACCTAACTCTAAATCTAACCCTAACACTAACGCTAACACTAACCCATACCTCAAACCTTAACCCTAACCCTAACCCTAACACTAAACATAAACTGATCCTTAAACCCTAACCCTAACCCTAACCATAAAATTAAACATAAATCTAATGCAAACGCTAACCCTAAATCTAACACTAACTCAAACCTAATGGTAACCCTAACCCTAAATGTAACCCGAAGCCTAACCCTAACCCTATCCCTAAAACCTAACCCCTAAATGTAACTCTAAACCTAACCCTAATTCTAATCCAAGCCCTAACCCTAACCATAATCCTAACTCTAACCCTAACATTAAAACAAACCTAACCATAACCCTAAACTCTAACCATAACCCTAACACTAACGCTAAACCTAACATTAATCCCTAACCCTAACCCTACGTGTTAAACTAACGCTAACACTGACCTTAATACGTAACCCTAACCGTAACTCTAAAGCTACAATAACACTAAACGTAACATGAACCCTACCCTAAAACTATCCCTAACCCATACATCTAAACATAAACCTAAACCTAATGCTAACCTTCACCCTAACACTAACCATAACCATAACCCTAGGCTAAGCCTAACCCTAACCCTAACCCTGACCCTAACCCTAACACTAACGCTAATGCTAACCCTAACCCTAACACATACCTCTACCCTAACCCTAACCCTAACCCTAAACATAACACTAACCCTAAGCTCTAAGACTAACCCTAACAATGAACCTCTCCCTAACCATAACCCTAAAGCTAACACTAAACCTAAATTTTAACCCTAATCCTAACCTAAACCTAAACCTAAACCTAATCCTAACCCTAACCATAACACTAACCCGAACCCTAAGCCTAACCCTAAACACTAACCCTAACCATAATCCTAACCCTAAACACAATCCTAACCCTAACCCTAAACCTAACCCAAACCCTAACCCTAACCCTAAACCTCAACCTAACCATAACCATACCCTAACCATAACCCTAAATGTAACCCAAAACCTAACCATAACCCTATCCCTAAAGCTAGCCCTGATTCTAATCCTAACCCTAACCCTAACCCTAACCCTAAACCTAACTCTAAACCTAACCCTAATCCTAACACTAACACTAACTCTAACCCTAACCCTAACCCTAACCACTTAACCTAATGCAAACTCTAACTGTAACCATAACCCTAAACCTAAGCTTTAACACTAACCCTAACCATAACCTCAAAGCCTAACCCTAAGAAAACCGTTACACCAATCTCTAACACTAAACCTAATGCTAACCTCTACCCATAAGCCTAAACCTAATCCTAAACTTAAACCTAACCATAACCCTAAATCTAAACCCTGACACTAACCCTAACACTATCTGTAAACCTAAACCTAAACATAAATCTAACACTAACCGTAACAATAACCTTAACCATATCCCTAACACCTAACCCCTAACCCTAAGTCTAAAACTAAACCTTAACCTAACCGTAAACCTAACTCTGACCTTAATAATAACCCTAACCCTAAACCTAACACTGAACCTAATGATAAATCTAACACTAAACATAAGCCAGTCTAACCATAACACTCTCTCTAACAACTAACCCATAACCCTAACCCTACACTAACCCTAACCGTAACTCTAACTCTAAACCTAACATTAACCCTAACACCAACCCTCTGGCTAAAAACTAAACCCAAAACTAACCCTAACACTAACCCTAAACCTAAACCTAAACCTAAATCTAAACCTAACACTAACACTAACACTAACCCTAAACCTAACCCTAATTTTAACTCTAACCCTAACACTAACACTAAACCCTAACCATAAGCATAACCGCTAAGCTAAACCTAAACCTAGCCCTAACCCTAACCCTAAGTGTAACTCTAACCCTAACCTTAACCCAAAATTCTTACCTAAACCCAGCTTTAACACTAACCCTAACCCTAAAGTCAAACCCTAAACTTAACCCTAACCCTAACACTAACCCTAAACTTAATCCTAACTCTAAAACCTAACCCTAACCCTAACACTACCCCTAACCATAACCCTAACCATAAACCTAAATGTAAACCTAACATTAATCTGTAACCCTAAACCTAACCATAACCATAACCATAATCCTAACCATAACTCTAACCCTAACCCTAAACCTCAGCCATACATCTAACCCTAAGCCTAACCCTAAACCTAACCTTAACCTTATCCCTAACCCTAAAGCTAACACTAACCTCTAACCCAAACCCTAACCCTAACCTTAACCCTAACCCTAAACCTCAACCTAACCTTAACCCTTATGCTAAACCTAAACATAACCCTAACCCTAAATCTAGCCCTAACACTAACACTAACACTAACACTAACACTAACACTAAACCTAATGTTAAATCTCAACCTAACCCTAATCATAACATTAACCCTAACCATAACCCTAAACCCTAACACTAACCCTAACCCGAAAACTAACTGTAAACCTAACCCTAAAACTAAACCTTACCCAAAACTCTACACCTAAACCTAACACTAACACTAACCATAACCCTAAACCTAAACCTAACAATAAACCTAACATTAACCCTAAGCATATACCTAACTGTAACCCTAAATGTAAAAGTAACCTGAAGCCTAACACAAACCCTGTCCCTAACACCTAACCACAAAAGCGAACTCTTAACCTATCCCTAAACCTAAACCTAATTCTAATCCGAACTCTAACTCTAAACATAACGCTAACTCTAACCCTAAACCTAAACCTAAACCTAACCGTAAACCTAACCCTAAAGTTTAATCCTAAGCCTAACGGTAACCCTAACCCTAACCCTAACCCTTACCCTAACCGTAAACTCGAACCCTAAACCTAACCCTATTCCTAACACTAACCCTAAACCTAAACTCTAAACCTAAGCCTAACGCTAACCCGAAAACTAACCCAACACTAAACCTAACTGTAAGCCTAACTTTAATCCTAAACCTCAACCTATCTCTAACCCTAACAATAACCCTAAACCCAAACCCTAACCCTAACCCTAACACTAACACTAACACTATACCTACCCCCAAACCGAACACTAAACCTAAATCTATCCCTAACTCTAAACCTAACACTAAACCTAACCCTAACCCTAACCCTTACAATAACCCTAACGCTAACTCTATCCCTAACAGCTAACACATAACTCTAAACCTAACCCTAAACCAAATGGTAACCCTAAACCTAACCATAAGCATCTCCCTAACACCTATTGCATAACCCTAACTCTAAACCTAACCTTAACCCTAACTCTAACCCTAACAGTAAACCAAAGACTAACCCTAAATTCTAATCCTAACAATAACCCTAACCCTAAAACTTAACCTAACCTTAACCCTAAAATTTAACGCTAATCCTAACACTAATCCTAACTTCTAACCCTAACCCTAACCCTAACCCTAAACCTCAACCTCAACCTAACCATAATCCTAACAATAACCCTAAATGTAACCCAAAGCCTAAACGTAACCCTAATCCTAACCATAACCCTGACCCTAATCCTAACCCTAACCCTAAACCTAACACGAAACTTAACCCTAACGCTAACACTAACACTAACTCTAAACCTAACCCTAACACTAACCTCTAAACCTAACGCTAACTGTAACCATAACCCTAACCCTAAACCTAAGCTTTAACACTAACCCTAACAATAACCTCTAAGCCTAACCCTAAGCAAACCCTAACACCAATCTCTAACACTAAACCTAACGTTAAATTCTACCCATAGGCCTAAATCTCATCCTGAACCTAAACCTAACCCTAACGCTAACTATAAACCCTAACCCTAACCCTAACCCTCACACCTAACCCCTAACCCTAAGTCTAAACCTAACCCTAAAGCTAACCGTAAACCTAACTCTGACCTTAATACTAACCCTAACCCTGACACAAACCTAATTCTAAATCTAACACTAACCATAACCTGAAGCCTAACAATAACCCTCTCCCTAACAACTAACCTGTAACCCTAACCCTACAATAACCCTAACCGTAACCCTAACCGTAACCATAACATTAACCCTAACCCTAACCGTCTCCCTAACAACTAATCCCTAACCCAAACCCAAACACTAACCCTAATCCTAACCCTAACCGTAATCATAACCCTAACCCTACAGCTAACCCTAACTTCTAATCCTAACCGTAACCCTAACGCTAACCCTAAACTCTAACCCTAACCCTAACACTAAACCTTAAGCTAAACTCTAAACATAAACCTAACCCTAACCCTAATCCTAACCCTAAACCTAACCCTAACCCTAAGCCTAATCCTAACCTAAACCATTCCCCTTAAACTAACACTAACACTGACAGTAATACCTAGCTCTAACCCTAACCCTAAACCTCCCATAGACTTAACCCTAACTCTAGACATACCTCTAAACCCAAACCTAACCCATACCTCTAACCATATCCTTCACCCTAACAGTAACGCTAAACCTAACACTAACCCTAACCTTAACCTGTAATCCTAACCCTAAGCCTAACAATAACCTATCCCTAACCCTAACCCTAAATCTAACACTAAACCTAACTTCTAACCCTAACCCTAATCCTAACCTTAACCTAAACTTAAACTCTAACCCTAAGCCTAACCCTAACCTAAATTTAACCCTAACCCTAACCATAACCCTACGCCTAAAACTAAACCTAACTATAAATCTAACTCTAACACTAACGCTAACACTAACCCATACCTCTAAACTTAACCCTAACCCTAACCCTAACACTAAACCTAAACTTAACCTTAAACCCTAACCCTTACTCTAACCCTAACCCTAACCATAAAACTAAACATAAATCTAACGCAAACACTAACCCTAACACTAACACTAACCCTAACCTAATTGTAACCCTAACACTAAACGTAACCCGAAACCTAACCCAAACCCTATCCCTAAAACCTAATCCCTAAATGTAACTCTAAACCTAACCCTAATCCTAATCCAAGCCCTAACCATAACCATAATCATAACTATAACCCTAACATTAAAACAAATCTAACCATAACCCTAAACTCAAACCATAACCCTAACACTAACCCTAAACCTAACATTAATCCCTAAACCTAACCCTAACCCTACGTGTTAAACTAACGCTAACACTGACCGTAATATGTAACCCTAACAGTAACTCTAAACCTACAATAACACTAAATGTAACATGAACCCTACCCCTAAACCTATCCCTAACCCATACATCTAACCCTAACCCTAAACCTAACACTAACACTCACCCTAACCCTAACCCTAACCCTAACCATAACCCTAGCCCTAGCCCTAACCCTAACCCTAACACTAACGCTAACCCTAACCCTAACACATACCTCTACCCTAAACCTAACCCTAACTCTAAACATAACACTAACCCTAACCTCTAACACTAAACCTAAAAATGAACCTCTCCCTAACCCTAACCCTAAAGTTAACACTAAATCTAACTTTTAACCCTAATCCTAACCTAAACCTAAACCTCAGCCTAACCCTAACCCTAACCATAACACTAACCCTGACCCTAAGCCTAACACTAAATGCTAACCCTAACCATAATCCTAACCCTAAAACTAACACTAACCCAAAACCTAACCTTAACCCTAAACCTCAACCTAACCCAAACCATACCCTAACCATAACCCTAAACGTAACCCAAAGCCTAACCGTATCCCTATCCCTAAAGCTAACCCTGACTCTAATCCTAACCATAACCCTAACACTAAACCTAAACCTAAACTTAACTCTAAACCTAACCCTAACACTAACACTAACTCTAAACCTAACACTAACACTAACACTAATACTAACCACTAAACCTAACGCTAACTCTAACCATAACCATAACCCTAAACCTAAGCTTTAACACTAACCCTAACCATAACCTCTAAGCCTAACCCTTAGAAAACCGTTACACCAATCTCTAACACTAAACCTAACGCTAACCTCTATCCATAAGCCTAAACCTAATCCTAAACTTAAACCTAACCCTAACCCTAACTCTAAACCCTGACACTAACCCTAACACTATACGTAAACCTAAACCTAAACGTAAACCTAACCCTAACCATATCCCTAACACCTAACCCCTAACCCTAAGTCTAAAACTAAACCTTAACCTAACCGTAAACCTAACTCTGACCTTAATAATAACCCTAAACCTAACCCTAACACTGAAACTAATCATAAATCTAACACTAACCATAAGCCAAAGCCTAACCCTAACCCTCTCACTAACAACTAACCCATAACACTATCCCTACACCAACCCTAACCCTACACTATCCCTAACCGTAACCCTAACCCTAAACCTAACATTAATCCTAACCCCAACTCTGCCTAACAACTAACCCCTAACCCTAACCCTAACACTAACCCTAAACCTAACCATAAATCTAAACCTAACACTAACACTAACACTAACACTAACACTAACTCTAACCCTAACCCTAATTCTAACCCTAACCATAACCCTCACCCTAAACCCCAAACCTAACCCAAAAGCTAAACATAAACCTAGCCCTAACACTAACCCTAAGTGTAACCCTAACCCTAACATTAACTCTAACCTGAAATTCTTACCTAAACACAACGTTAACGATAACCCTAACCCTAAACATAACCCTAACCCTAAACTCAAACCCTAAACTTAACCCTAACCCTAACACTAACCCTAAACTTAATCCTAACCCTAAAATCTAACCCTAACCCTAACACTATCCCTAACCATAACCCTAACCATAAACCTAAATGTAAACCTAACATTAATCCGTAACACTAACCCTAACCCTAACCGTAACCCTAATCCTAACCATAACCCTAACCCTAATCCTAAACCTAACCCATACATCTAACCCTAAGCCTAACCCTAAACCTAACCTTAACCCTATCCCTAACCCTAAAACTAACACTACCCTCTAACCCTAACTCTAACCTTAACCCTAACCCTAAACCTCTACCTAACCTTAACCCTTATGCTAAACCTAAACCTAACCCTAACCCTAACTCTAGCCCTAACACTAACACTAACACTAAACCTAATGCTAAATCTCAACCTAACCCTAATCATAACATTAACCCTAACCATAACCCTAAACCCTAACACTAACCCTAACCCTAAAACTAGCTGTAAACCTAACCCTAAAACAAAACCTTACCCAAAACTCTACCCCTAAAACTAACCCTAACACAAACACTAACACTATCCCTACCCCCAAACCTAACACTATACCTAAACCTAACACTAAACCTAACCCTAACCCTAACCCTAACCCTAAACCTAACCCTTACAATAACCCTAAAGCTAACTCTATCCCTAACAGCTAACACATACTCTAAACTTAACCCTAAACCAAATGGCAACCCTAAACCTAACCGTAACACTAAGCCTAACCATAAGCATCTCCCTAAAACCTATCGTGTAACCCTAACTGTAAACCTAACCCTAACCCTAACCATAACCGTAACCCTAACCCTAAACCTAAGCCTAACCCTAAATTCTAATCTTACCATAACCCTAACCCTAAAACTTAACCTAACACTAACCCTAAACTCTAACCCTAATCCTAACACTAAACTTAACTTCTAACCCTAACCCTAACCCTAACCCTAAAACTGAACCTAACAATAACCATAATCCTAACCATAACCCTAAACGTAACCCAAAGCCTAACCGTAACTCTAATCCTAACCCTAACGCTGACCCTAATTCTAACCCTAACCCTAACCCTAAACCTAACTTTAAACTTAACCCTAACCCTAACACTAACACTAACTCTAAAACTAACACTAACACTAATCTCTAAACATAACGCTAACCCTAACCGTAACCCTAACCCTAAACCTAAGCTTTAACACTAACCCTAACCATAACCTCTAAGCCTAATCCTAAGCAAACCCTAACACCAATCTCTAACACTAAACCTAACGCTAACCTCTACCCATAAGCCTAAACCTCATTCTAAACCTAAACCTAACCCTAACCCTAATTCTAAACACTAACTCTAACCCTAAGACTATTTGTAAACCTAAACCTAAACGTAAACCTAACCTTAACCCTAACCCTAACACCTAACCCCTAATCCTAAGTCTAAACTTAACCCTAAACCTAACCACAAACCTAAATATGACCTTAATATTAACTCTAACCCTAACCCTAACACTGAACCTAATTGTAAAACTACCACTGACCATAAGCCAAAGCCTAACCCTAACCCTCTTCCTAACAACTAACCGGTAGCCCAAACCCTACACTAACCCTAACCATAAGCCTAACCCTAAACTTAACATTAAACCTAACCCTAACCCTCTCCCTAACAACTAACCCCTAAACCTAACACTAACACTAACCCTAATCCTAACCCTAACTGTAATAATAACCATAAATCTACACCTAACCCTAACTTCTAATCCTAACCCTAACACTAACCCTAATGCTAACCCTAAACTCTAACCCTAACCCTAACACTAAACCTAAAGCTAAACTCTAAACATAACCATAAGCCTAGCCCTAAACCTAACCTGAACCATACCCCTTAAACTAACACTAACCCTGAGAGTAATACCTAGCTCTAACCCTAACCCTAACTCTAACCATACCCCTAAACCTAAACCTAACCCATACCTCTAACCCAATACCTCACCCTAATAGTAACACTAACACTAACAATAACCCTAACTTTAACCTCTAATCCTGACCCTAACCTTAACACTAACCTATCCCTAACCCTAAACCTAACACTAAACTTAACTTCTAACCCTAACCCTAACCCTAACCCTAAACCTCAACCTAAACATAATCCTAACCATAACCCTAACCCTAACCATAACCCAAAGCCTAAACGTAAACCTATCCGTAAGCCTAAGCCTAAACCTAACCCTAACACTAAACTTAAACTCAACCTTAAACCCTAACCCTAACCCTAACCCTAACCCTAAGCATAACCCTAACCCTAACACTAACAACTCACCGCTAAACATAACCCTAAACCTAACACTAAATCTAACACAAACCCTAACCCTAACAGTAACCTAATTGTAACCCTATCCCTAACTATAACCCTAAGCCTAAACCTAACCCTAAACGTAACCCTAACCCTAACCCTAACCCTAACACTAACACTAACCCTAACCCTAAGCCTAACCCTAAATGCTAACCCTAACCATAATCATAACCCTAACCATAACCCTAACCGTAGCACTAACTCTAACCTTAACTCATAACTCTATCCCTAACACCTAACACCTAAACCTAACCCGAACCCTAACCCCAACACTAACACTACATCTAACGCAAAACCTAACCCTAACGTTTACCTAAATGTAATCCTAACCCTAACCATAACGTTAAGCCTAACCCTAACTCTAACCCTAACCCTAACCCTCACACTAACCCTATCCCTAACCATACCGCTAAAATTAACCCCTAAATCTAACACTAACCCTAAGCGTAACCCTAAATGTAAAACTAATAACTAACCATAATCTTAATCCCTACCCTATCCCTAACTCTTACCCTAACCGTAAACCAAACCCTGAAACTAAGCTTTCACCCTAAAAGTAACCCTAACACTAACCCTAACCCTAATTCTAACCCTAAACGCTAACCCTAACCATAGTCATAACCCTAACCATAACCCTAAACCTAGCACTAACCCTAACCCTAACTCATAACCCTACCCCTAACACCTAAAACCTAAACTTAATCCTTACCCTAACCCTAACCCTAACAATAACCTCTAAGCCTAATCCTAACCCTATCCATAACCCTAACTCTAACCCTAAACCAAAGGCTAACGTATAACCATAACCCTAACACTAACCATAACCCTAACCCTAGCCCTAAAGCTAACCCTAACCCTAAACCTAACCCTAAAATCTAACTGTGACACTAATTCTAAACCTAACCCTAACACTAACACTAAACCTAACCCTAAATTTAACCTAAAACTAACCCTAACACTAACCCTAACCCTAAACCCTAGCCCTACTTCAAAGTAGTTGCCTATGTCTTCAAACTTGATACTATCATATAGAATGGAACAGAGTCTAATCAGTCAAAACAAGATCGTGGGAGTACTACAGGACTTCAAAACAAGTTAATAGGAAATCGAAAAGAGTTACTATTTATATATCCTAATTTTTTTGAATTTTTTCTTTAATTAAGACAAACATAAGAAATGACTAAATAATTTTTTTTGAAACAATAAGGGGGAGATTGAGATAAAACAGGACATAACAATATAACAATAGAGGTCACAGCATGACTGTTTCAATAACCTAGTACTTCACCACCTTATAACCTGACTTAATAGTAGTTACCATAGTGTCTTTTTCCTTGAAATATTTGGGTAAAACTTCATATACTCTAGCTTCAAATATTTTCATATCAAGAAGCCCAGAATAAAGCCTTTCTAATTAATGAGTGAAAACTTTATAAGGCTTCAAGGCCACCTAATGGGGAATCATGATTACCACATATTTTAATATATTTGAATCATTACTTACATTAGGGAAACTATTCGGTATTCACACATGCGAGATTGATTTATTTCACTTATGAGTATGGTCTCAAGCTGCGCCCATTTATTGATAAATATCTCAATGTGATCCTTCTTTATAGCTGAATAATACTCCATTGTATAGAAATACCACAACTTTTTTATCCATTCCTCAGTTGATGGGCACTTGGGTTGTTTCCAAGATCTGGCGATTACAAATTGTGCTGCTATAAACATAGGTGCACATATATCACTGTGGTATGATGCTTTCAGTTCTTCTGGGAATATGCCTAGAAGTGGAATAGCTGGAATAAATGGGATTTCCAGTCCCAACTTTTTGAGAAATCTCCAGACAGATCTCCACAAAGGCTGTACCAGTCTACACTCCCACCAGCAGTGCAGAAGAGTTCCTTTTTCCCCACAGCCTCTCCAGCATTTGTTGTCGGTTTTCTTGATCCTGGCCATTCTTTCAGGAGTGAGATGGTATCTCAGTGTGGTTTTAATTTGCATTTCTCTAATGACCAATGATGATGAGCATTTTTTCATGTATTTATTTGCCATTTGCATTTCTTCATCTGAGAATTGCATATTCATCTCAGATGCCCATTTTTGGATTGGATCTTTGAATTTCGGAGGTCTGAGTTTCTTTAATTCTTTGTATGTTTTAGACAAGAGGCCCTTGTCTGAGAGAGAGTTCACTAAAATCTTTTCCCAGTTTGTGGGTTTTCTTTTCACTATGCTGGAGATTTCTTTTGACATGCAGAAACTTTTTAATAAGAAGTGGTCCCAGTTATTGATTCTGGGAAGTATTTCCCGTGCGGTTTGAGTCCTGTTCATGAATTCTTTACCTACTCCTATGTCTCCAAGGTTTCTACCTATTTTGTCTTCCAATAGATTTAGTGTTTCTGTTTTAATATTCAGATCTTTGACCCATTTAGATTTTAATTTAGTACATGGTGATAGACATGGGTCTAGCTTTAGTTTTCGGCAAATGGAGAGCCAGTTTTTCCAGCACCATTTATTAAAGAGACTGTCGTTCTTCCAGTGAACCTGCTTGGCTCCTTTATCAAAAATAAGGTGGTTGAGTGTGTTCGTAGTTGTGGTTGTATCTTCTAATCTATTCCACTGATCTTCAGCTCTGTTTTGATTCCAATACCATGTTGATTTTACTACTGTTGCTTTGTAGTATAACTTCAAGTCAGGGATTGTGATGCCTCCTGCTTTGTCTTTGCTGCTTAGAATTGCCTTTGCGATTCTAGGTCTCTTCTGGTTCCAGATGAAATTTAGGAGTGATTTCTCTAGATCTATAAGGTATGTTGATGGTATTTCTATTGGGATTGCATTGAATCTGTATAACAGTTTTGGGAGAATGGCCATTTTCACAATGTTTGTTCTTCCTATCCATGAGCAAGGGATGTCTTTCCATTTTCTGAGATCATCTTCAATTTCCTTTTTCAGTGTATTATAATTTTCACTGTATAAGTCTTTCACTTCTTTCGTAAGAGTAATTCCTAAATATTTCATTTTTTTGCTTGCTAATGTGAATAGTCCAGTTTCTCTTATTTCCCTCTCTGTAATTTTGTTGTTCGTGTATAGGAATGCTATTGATTTCTGAGTATTGATTTTGTATCCAGCCACATTACTGAATTTATTTATTGTATCTAAGAGTATTTCAATGGAGTTTAGGGGGTCTTCTATGTAGAGTATCATGTCATCGGCAAACAATGATAATTTAACTTCTTCTTTTCCTATCTTTACCCCTTTTATTTCTCTTTCTTGCCTAATTGCTCTGGCTAGTACTTCCAGTACTATATTAAATAGGAGTGGTGATAAAGGACATCCTTGTCTTGTACCCGACTTTAAAGTAAAGGCTTTCAATTTTTGGCCATTTAGTATGATGCTGGCTGTTGGTTTGTCATAATTGGCCTTTATTATATTGAGGTAAAGACCATTTATTCCAATTTTCTGTAAAGTTCTTATCATGAATAAGTGTTGGACCTTATCGAAGGCTTTTTCTGCATCTATAGAGATGATCATGTGATTCTTATTTTTGGCTTTATTGATATGGTGGATTACATTTATTGATTTGCGTATGTTGAACCATCCTTGCATTCCTGGGATGAATCCCACCTGGTCATGGTGTATAATCTTCTTGATGATTTGCTGGATCCTATTTGCCAATATTTTATTGAGGAATTTTGCATCTGTGTTCATTAGGGAGATCGGTCTATAGTTCTCTTTTATAGTTGGGTCTTTCTCAGGTTTTGGTACTAGAGTAATATTTGCTTCCAGGAATGACTTAGGAAGGATTGCTTCCCTTTCAATTTCATTGAATAGTTTGAGGAGTGTCGGCATTAGGTCTTCTTTATATTTCTTGTAGAATTCTGCAGTGAATCCATCTGGGCTTGGGCTCTTCTTGGTGGGCAAGGACCCAATTACATTCTCAATTTCATTAGCAGAGATTGGGTTATTCAACAGTTTTATATCCTCTTGATCTAGCTTTGGTACTTCATATGCTTCTAAGAATCTGTCTATTTCTTCTGTGTTATCAAACTTTTGAGAGTAGAGGTTTTCAAAATAGGTGTTGATGATCCTCTGTATTTCTATTGGGTCTGTAGTGATTTCTCCTTTTTCATTTCTTATTGCATGAATTTGAGCTTTTTCTTTCCTTTTTTTAATAAGGTTGGCTAGGGGCTTATCGATTTTATTTATTCTTTCAAAGAACCAACTCTTTGATTCGTTGATTCTTTGGATTGTTTTCTTAGTCTCTATTGCATTGATTTCTGCTCTGATTTTTATAATTTCCTCTCTTCTTTTGGCTTTGGGCTTGACTTGCTCTTCTTTTTCTAGCTGTTTGAGGTGTAGCATCAAGTTATTTATTTGTATTCGTTCTGTTTTCCTGATGTGGGAACTCAGTGCAATAAATTTTCCTCTCAGAACAGCTTTCATTGCATCCCACAGATTCCGGTAAGTTGTATCTGCATTTTCATTTTCTTTTAGGTATTGTTTAATTTCTTCTTTAATTTCTTCTGTGACCCACTGATTACTCAAGAGTGTGTTATTTAGTTTCCATGTGTTTGCGGAATTTTTGCAGTGTCCTTTGTCATTAATTTCTAATTTCAGAGCGCTATGATCCGATAATATGCAAGGGATGATTTCAACTCTTTTGCATTTGCTTAAATATGTTCTGTGAGCTAATATATGGTCTATTTTAGAAAATGATCCATGTACTGCTGAGAAGAATGTGTATTCTGATGTTGTTGGGTGGAACATTCTGTATATGTCTATCAAACCCATTTTTTCACAGGTGTGATTCAGTTCTGTTATTTCTTTGCTCATTTTCTGTCTGGTTGATCTGTCCCTTGGTGTCAGTGGTGTATTAAGGTCTCCTGTTACAATTGTGTTACTGATAATTTGAGTTTTCATTTCTGTTAATAATTGTTTTATATAACTGGGTGCTCTGGAGTTTGGTGCGTATATATTTAAGATAGTTATCTCTTCCTCTTGGAGTTTTATACCTAACTTCTAACCCTAACCCTAAAACTAACCCTAAACCACAAACTAAACCTAACGCTAACCATAACACTAACCCTCACACTACACTAAACGCTAACCCTAACCCTAACCTTAACCCTAACCCTAACTCTCACCTAATTGTAACACTAACACTAACCCTAACTTAATTGTAACCCTAACCATAACCATAACACTAAACCTAACACTAACCCTAACACTAACCATAACTTCTATGCCCAACCCTAAACCTAACCTTCACACTAAATCTAACCCTAGACCAAACGCTAAGCTCTAAAGATAACCCTAACCCTAACCCTAACAAGAAAATTAACACTAAAACAAACCCTAACACTAACCTTAACCCCAAACTTAAGCTTTAACACTATCCTTGAACCTAAACCTAACCATAACATCTAACCCTAACCCTAACCCTAACCCTAAGCCTAAACCTAACCTTAAACCTAAGCTTTAACCCAACCCTAAAGCAAACCTAATGCTAACCACTAACCATAACTCTAACCCTAACCCTTACACTAAACTCAAACCGTAACACTTACCCTAAACGTAAAACTATCCCTAACATCTAACCCTAACCCAAACCCTAACCCTAACCCTAACTCGAACCATAACCCTAATCCTAAGCCTACACCTACCCCTAACATTAACCTCTAGCCCTAACCCTAACCCTAACACTAAACTATCCCTAACCCCTAACTCTAACCCTAAACCTAACACTAATCCTAACTTCTAACCCTAACCCTAAACCTAAACCTAACCCTAAACCTCAACCTAACCCTAAACCTAACCATAAACCTAACCCTAAACCTAGCCATACCCCAAAGCCTAACCGTAACCCAGTCCCTAAACCTAAACCTAACCCTAAACATAAACCTAACTCTAAACGTAAACCTAATCCTAACACAAACACTAACCCTAAACCTAACACTAACACTACCCTCTAAACCTAACCCTAACCATAATCCTAACCATAAACCTAAGCTTTAACGCTAACCATAAATTCTAAGCCTAACCATAACCCTAACGCTAACTCCAAACTCTAACCTCTAAACCTAAACCTAACCTTAAGTGTAACCCTAACCATAACCCTAAGATTTAACCCTAACACTAACGCTAACCCTAACCATAACTTCTAATTCTAACCCTAACCCTAACTGTAAGCCAAACCCTAACCCTAACCCTAACCCTAACCCTATCCCTAACCCTAAGCCTAACCCTAACACTATCCATAACCCTAACCCTAACTGTAAGGCTATCCCTAACACTAACACTAATGCTAACACTAACGCTAACCCTATCCCTAACACCAAAACCTAACCCAAACTCTAAACCTAAACCTGAAAGTAACCATACACCTAACACTAACCCTAACCCAAAACCTAACCCTAACCCTAAGCCTAAACCTAAACATAACCCTAAACCTAATCATAACCCTAAACCTAACCATAACCAGAAGCCTAACACTAACACTTTCCCTAACACCTAACCCCTAATGCTAACCCTAAACCTAGCCCTAACCCTAACCCTAACCCTAACCCTAACCGTAACACTAACCCTAACCTTAACCCTAAATTCGAATCATGAACATAACCCTAACCCTAACGCTGAACATATACCTAACCCTAATATCTAACGCAGAAACTAACCCTAACACAAATCCAAACCCTAACACTAACACTAAACTCTATCCCAAACCCTAACCCAAATCCGAAAACTAACCTTAAAACTAACACTAACACAAACACTAACCCTAATACTAAACCTCAACCTCACCCTAACCCTAACAATAAACCTAATCCTAACCCTAACCCCAAACGCTAACCCTAACCCTAACCCTATACCTAACCCTAACCTTAACCCTAAACCTAACTCTATCCCTAACCCTAAACCTAACCCTAAAACTACCACTAACACTAAACCTAACCCTAACCCTAGGCTAACACTATCCCTAACACCTAACACCTAAGCCTAAAACTAACCCTAACACTAACACTATCCCTAACCCTAACCATAACCAAAAACCTTATCCTAACCCAAAACCTAACCGTAACCCGAAGTCTAACCAAAACCCTCTCCCGAATACATAAAGCTTGACCCTAAACGTATCACTAACCCTAAAAAAAACTGTATCCTTAACCCTAAACCTAACCCTAAACCTAAATTCTAATCATAACCCTAACCCTAACCCTAACACTA